>NC_056739.1:1317263852-1317273852 GCF_019279795.1 Protopterus annectens
ATATTTGTTTCATCATATCTCATATCAGAATTGCAATGCATGGGTATAGAGGGTCATGATTTGTGATGTGGTGAATCTCTCTCCACAAAAAGTAATATTCAGGGTGGTGAGGACCTACTTAATGGCTAAACACTCTCTTGTTTTGGTGAAGTAATATTTCTCAGTATTAATAAATTTCCTGCAAAATTATGTTTTCCTTTTCATCTACATCCAGAAAAAATGTATTCTACCTACATTTGAGATATCTGCACATACAAAAATTGTTTCAAAAATCCAGGTGCTGTGAGTATGGATTCTGATTAGAGCTTATTCTTTAGATGTCTATAGGCTTGTTCCATAGCATTTCTCCACTTTATCTTCAGTACTTTACTTTAGTTGAATCATGCAAGGGACAAGCAATACTTGCAAAATCAGGAACAAACCTTCAGTTACAGTTAACCGGGCTCCAAAAAAGCTATGACCTGCATTTTAGTGACTGGTGTGGCCAATTCTGCACTGATTCAGTTTTTCTTCAGCCTCTGACTTTGCAAGCCCTTGGCTATCACATAGCCAAAAATACTAGGGTTTTGCCATCCGTGACTTGCACTTAGCTAGATTAGCCATCAATCCAAACTGATGCAGGGAGTTGTACTTTGGGCCAATGGCTCTCCAAGTCTTCGAGAATATTACAGTATTATCTAGTCAGGCCACTGCATATCTGGTGTGGTTTCTAATAATTTGGTCCATCAGCCTCTTGACTGCTGCAGAGACTCCTTGGAGAGCAAAGGGCAACATCTGATAATGGAAGAGTCCATTAGGTGTAGAAAATTCCATTCCATTTTCCTTATCATCTGGAGCTGGTGAGATTTTTGTCATTTGCCTTTGGTTAAGTCTAAAGTGGACAGCAACCTGGCCTTAGTCAGTTTCTCATTCACTTCCTATATGCAGGATATAGGATGTGAATCAAATTTAGATATGCTGTTCTGCTTCTGGACATCAATAAAAAATTCTTCGGTATTCCTCCTGCTTGGGTACCAGTATACTATGACTATTTTTTTTCAGTGATTCTTCTGTAACACCAAGTTTAAGTATCTTTTATACTTCATCCTTTACTATTTTGTGATGTATCTCTGATATTCATTAAGGTTTTATATGCACTTTATCTCCGGGTACAGGGTGTATGTTATGCTGCATTAAAATGGTTTTATTAAGTAACTTTAAGAATATGTCCCATCTTCTGAATACAAATCCATTCACTCCTTGTTCCTGTGAGAAGGATAGTATTCCCCTCATTTAATTTCATGACATGTTGAGGGAAATCATATTTTCCCCTGCAAAGATACTTACTCCACAAACTTCATTAGAAGTTTCTCAACATTGTTTCATATAATTTGTGATACAACTCTTCCTGCGTCCTTTTATCCAGTTATCTCACCTTATTATTCACTAACCTTCCTTCAGGATGGCTAAGTCATGTAGGGATTTAATAACTGCTCTTTGCTTGCATTCATCTCCAAACGTAGTCAGCCACAGCCTTTAAGTATCGGCTTTTACTTCAGAAAGGTAGATGGCAAGTAGGACAGATCCAAGCACAGAACCCTGGGGTTTCCCCTGGTGACTGCTCCTTTGGTGAAAGCTACTTTGCCTGTTTTCATTACCTGCATTCTATCTGTGGGTCAGCTGGCAGTCCAGGAGGTGGCACAGGGGTTTACTCAGTTTGTTTGCTTTTCTACTATGCCTGAGTGAGGAATTATGACAAAAGCTTTGGCCCAGTAAAGGTATGAGGTTGTACCATTTTACCTTTATCCATTGCTTAAGTGACCTTTTCAAAAAAATCCACTAGGTTGAGTAAGCATGACCTGTCCTTGATGAATCCAAACTGAGACAGGTCCTGTGTTTGGAGGTTTCCTATGCCCTGACTGATTAGTTCCTTGATAAGTCTTTCTATGGCTTTGCAAATGGGCTAGATAGACTTATAGGTGTGTAATTGCCTGGGTCTGTGGAAGGTCTTCCTTTATGCAGGGAATGCCTTTCTACATTCACTTGATGCATAACCTGTATGGAGCCTGAGAATTAACAGTGTTGTTAGGGGTGTGGCTAAATTGTGCTTCATGCTAATTAAGATGCATCCAGGGATATTATTTAGACTCATCAATGCAATATTTTTAGCTTTTGATAGCAATTTTAGGACTTGGTCATCTATGATACCTGGAGCTGAACTAGTTTCAGGTATATCTTGAGGAACAAGGTATACCTTGTTTTCTTGTTAAAACCATATGATACTCCTAAGAGTTACTTTTTTGTTGCAGCATTTATTTTGTGCCTCTATTTGAAAATGCTCTTGATTAATAGGCAACTAGTTTATTTTCTTGTAGGATATCAGCTCCTATATCACTCTGACTGTAATCAACTTCCAGCACAACTGGCTGATCAAATTTTAGCATTTTAATGTCATTGCATCAATAACTAGTTTCTTGAACATTTAAAATTCTTAGGTTACATCTTGCCCTGAAAGCTTTCCAAAAGGCATAGATATCTCAGACATATTATGTACCAAGTTTGCAAGACAGTGCATTCTTCCTACAAATCTCTGTTAGCTTACTTACTGTTTGGCTTTAACATTTGCACAGTTATTCTAACTTTTTTCTGCAGCATGTGCTAGCCCTTCTGATGCTGAAATATAAACCATATGTTTCAGACTCATATCTCTCTCTCTCTGTTTTTTTGAAATTTGCTTTTATTTAACTTGAAACTTTGCTGTCATAATTTAGTCAGCACTTGTGTCCCTTGCTATGGTCTTTTTGTGTCTTAACCTCATATAAACAGCTTCCAAGCTGTCTATTACAAGTGAAAAAGCTCTTTGGAATGCCTGTGGTTCTGCAGAAATACTGAACAGAAGTTTACAGAATTTGCCATGTCTGATAGCATATTCAGTGTACTCAAACTGGATTTTTTTCAAGTACATTTTTTCTGCCAGTATTCCTGACTTGCGGCACCCTTTGGCCTATTTAGAATTTGTTTAAATGTTTCTGACTAGTCGCAAACCAAACATACAAAAATGCTAGGATTTGTTTCTTTACATTATGTGATTTCAAATAGTAGTTTGAATGTTTTAGTTTTATATATTCAAATTTCAGTAGCTTTTGATACACTAGCTTTAAATGGTTCCCTGAGTGCATTAACAAACTGTATTAAAAATAATTATATGTATGCACTTCCCAAAACATGAACTCTTGAAACCAAACATATTTCTTTGCTTTTCCGCATGTATTTATTCAGTATGACAGAATATAAATTTGTCAGGATGGCACATAAACAAAATGATACAGTTCAGTTTGTCTTTAGTCAGACTTTGGAAGATGTGAACTACATAACATACAGCTTCCTGTGGCCAGCTTATTTGAATTTAAAGCCGTATATCTGATATACTACAAGGACAGAGTATCTCCTTTTTGGGCACAGAAATCCACCAGTAGTTACAAGATACGGCAGCATGGCTGTCTCACAAGCCATGCATGTTTTACCTTCAGGATTAGGTTAGCTTTCAGAACCACTAACTAGATAAATCTCAGAATTCAGCAATGTGTTATAATAAAACCCAAATAACACTTTGAAAACATCTAAATGATATAGTTGCTTGCTGGAACATTTTATATTATTTATGGTTTATATCATTTATGGGTGCGTTGTGCACATGAAGCTTAGAAATACAGATTTTAATAACTGATAAGAGCCACATCTCCTAACTTACCTTCTCTTTTGACTATCCAGTTTTCTAATTTACATATTCTGCTTTACGAAGTATTTAGTCATTTACCTTATGCCTTTGCAGCTTTGCCTTGTATCTTTTATTTTTTATTTTATTCATTTAATATTTGTTAACCAGGAAAGTCCGACTTGGAATGATGCCAATTTTCAGCGGAGGCCCGGGGAGAAACACTCCAGACGCATGTCTTTGTATCTTTGTGTCTTGCTCTATAATTTTGAATTTTACAGTACTTTTTCATCTGACAAGTTATTGAGGAAGACAGTTAAATCACCACCACCTTTTGACGAAACAATGCTTCATTACATTTCCTTTGGCTTCCCTGAATGATAGTCATTATGTGATTTTAAATAATAGTATATTTTTGTACTGCTGTGCATCTTTTTCTTCCTGAAGACAGGAGCCACTTGGACTTTTTGGACTGCCTTGAGGTATATAAAGCATCCTATCGTATCCTCACTCAGTTTCCCTTCTTCAATGCTACATCAGACTCTGTATGATAATGGGTACTATTTTTCATTACCTCCTTTGTGATATTTCCATTCTATGTCTATACAAAATTATATATCTAGAACAGCTTAGTTGGGGTTTTACTAGCCACTTATATGAAAGACTTTATTTCTTATCAGTATTATTCTTCTGCTGGTAATGTGTATGCCTACTCATCACAGCAACAGGCCAGCTTTCTTGCTGCACTTTTATGTTGGTTGTTTTACCTTTACGTATTTATTAAGAAATTACTTACCTGATATTGTGTTTTTCATTTGTTTTTGCTACTTCTTCTCATCTGGCTGTGTAGTAGTTTCTTGGGTCTTTCATTCTCAAATGCATCTTGTTTTTTTTTCTTTCTTTCTTTTACTTTTGCACTAAATATCCCTGCCATGTTCCAGATAATGTACCTTATTTTGTTAAGTTTCATCTCATTTTTTTCTACAACTATTGTATGATGCATAACCCTGTGTTATCAGCTATAAAGCATTTTTGCTTATACAGATATTGCCTTGGGATTCAAGAAAAATCCTTTATGTGTGTTGTGTGTGTGTGTGTGTGGGGGGGGGGGGGTAGCATTATATTTTCCAAATACAGCATGAGCAAAGATGGACAACACTTTCTTAAGATATTAACTTATTACTGTGGTAACACAGTAAAAACCTCAGCTATACATCTCTGATAACATGTTAGCCTACACAGTACATACCTCCCTCCTGCCTTGTCATCCTCACAGCAAGTATTAGAACTCAAAATAAATCCCTTGATACTGTCTCAGCAATGACATATCCTAAACAGCAGTGTTATTCAATGATGACTCCCTCCTTCCCTTCTTCACTAATGCTACTACACCCTGCTTGCCCTCATTCTTAGTGGTAGGCCTCCTTCCCAATCTCCTTATTATGGCTTTGCATCAATAGACCAAAAGTGTAGCCATACTCCTTCTTCCCCCGAGATATAATGTCTCCAGAAGTAGTACAATAAGTCTATAAAGCCATCTTACCACGACTACTACACACAATGGCCAGAGATGCAATAGAACAATATTATTACCCTCCACAGCTCACCTCTCAATTTGTCACTACCTGTTCAAGTTTGTTTCTGCTGCAGGTTCCCCTCCCATCTCTGATCTTCATACGCATGCTAATTTTTAGTGATAATATAATGCCCCTGCAATGGCCTAGTAATCAAGGAGCCTCAATCCTCACCACTGGCAACAGTGGGGGGCATATACACTGGGAGGATGACAAGTACACACACACAGTAAAGTGCAATTTCCCTTAAGAGCACAGAGACCACAGTCAGTCTGGCCCTGCTTTCTCCCTCTTTCTCCAGATCCCCAATAAGACTCCCCACTAGCATAGCTATAGGGTTGAAATCTCAGCTGAGTGGCCAGACCAAGACCCGTAGCACCCTCTTTGACCAACCAGTGCTTCATGTCCCTGCCCAAGTAGCTGACAGCCACACACACACTTTGAAGTTTGAGTTATAAACACACACATACACACACACACACACACACACACACACACACACACACACACACACACACCACACATACAAACACACACACACACACACACACATACACACACACACACACACACACACACACACACACACACACACACACACACACACACACACACACACACACCTTGCAAAGGCTGGCACAGGTTTACTAGCTATGCCCCCTTCTGTCCAGACTATAAGTTAGTTTCCATCACCACCAGCCACTACTTATCAGCTACTTTAAGGCCCTTAGCAAAGGGTGTCCTATCTTCCTATGTAATGTTACTATTAAACCAAATGGTAGTTTGACCAAGGGCCAGGAGTGGCCTGTACAGTGTCACCAAATAGGTATGCAAGTACGCTAAGAGCTTAAATATCTCTAAACAGACCAGCCATAATTGAAAGGTTTAAATATATTTAATAATTAATAATAAAAGAACACAACAGTACTAGACCTGCATTCATAGTAACTTAAGAGTTCAAAATCACAGAAAATATTTAAAACAGCATTGCAAAATCTGAAGGTAATGCTACTCAATGCTAGAAGTCTAAACCTCAAAATGCACTCTCTCGAGGCACTCCTAAAAATGGAGAACATCGATATCTGTGCAGTAACTGAGACCTGGTTCAAGGCTCCAGAGAGCACCCCTGCAATACCAGGCTACAACTCTTACCACACTTTTCGGCCACCAAACCAGGACCAAAACACTAAAGGTGGAGGAGTGTCAATATTCACCAAGGATATTCACACCACCAGGCTAGTTGGCCAACACAATGTGTCTGAAATTCTCCAAGTGCAACTAACACTAGGTAAGACTGCAATCCAAATTGTAGCTTGCTACAGATCCCCCACCATACCCCAAGATTCTCACTACACCTTTCTAAACATACTGGAAAATATTAAGATAGAACCAAACACCCTAATACTGGGTGATTTTAACTACCCTGCCATTAACTGGGAAAACTACTAATGTCCCAACACCTTTGCGCAACGGTTCTTGGAATTCATAAATTCCAATTCCCTGGATCAACTAATCCATAGTCCCACCAGGGGCTCCAATATCCTAGACCTGGTCATTACCAACATGGGAAATCAATGCTCCATACCTATGGTCACCCCCTCGTTAGTCAGGTCTGACCATAAGCTAATCACCCTTAACATCCCACCCCCACCCCCCAGTAAAGAAACCACCATAAAAAACTTCTCCAAAGCCAACTTCATGCTACTCAAGTCAGAAGTGACAAACTTCATAATACCCATGCAGACAGGAACTGAAAGTTCAACTGCTGAATCCTACACTAAGGCACTGTATGAGCACATCCACTCATGCATGAATCGTGCCATCCCAAATAGAACCAAAATGCTCTCATCCAAGAAAAGGAAGCCAATCTGGTGGTCCCCTGCCATAAACAAACTTTACAACAAAAGGAAGAAACTTTTGCAGAAAAGAGGAAAATCCCAGGATGCAAAAAAATCCCTTACTACCCTCAGTAAGAAACTGAGATGCCTCATAAAATCCTCCAAAGCTAGTTATGAAAATAAAATTGCCAAAGATTCCAAAGACAACCACAAAGCATTCTATAACAATGTCAAGAATCTAAATGGCAATGCTCAGATCTGCTCTGAGCTAAAACAGAATGGCATTAAATATACTGATCCAAAGGATATTGCCAATATCCTGGCAGATCGATTCAGTGCCAACTTCACCCCTCTCACCCCTAAATGGCCCATCTCAATACCGGAAGATTGCCAAATTCCAGTAATAACGGCCACACAGGTACAAAACACACTCTCTAAAGCCAAGAATACAGCATCCATGGGACCAGATGACATCCCGGGCTGTGTACTACATGAACTACAATATGAACTGGCACCTCACCTAAGTGTCATGTTTAATCATAGCCTCACTTCAGGTTTCGTGCCCACTGAGTGGCGCAGAGCTACAGTTATCCCAATCCACAAGGGGGGATCCACCTTGGATCCTGGAAACTACCGTCCCATCAGTCTGACAAGCCTTATCTGCAAGGCCATGGAGCGTATTATCATGGAACTTATAAACAAAGACATTGGCAACCTTCAAACAATGGACCCCACCCAGTTTGGGTTTGTGAAGGGCCGATCTTGTCTCCTGAACCTGATTGACTTCTTTGACTCAGTCTCCAGAGCCATGGACAAGGGTAAGGTGGTCCACACAGCCTATCTAGACCTTGCCAAGGCCTTTGATACCATCCCCCACTCTGGAATCATAGATAAACTTACTAAGTTGGGCATTAATCCCTATGTCATCCAATGGGTTGCTAAATGGCTTACTGATAGAACCTACACTGTAAAAGTAGCCGACTCCAAATCCAGCTCCAGACAAGTGACAAGTGGAGTACCTCAGGGTTCAGTCCTGGGGCCGCTCTTGTTTGGCATCTACTTCTCTGAAGTACAGGTCAACACTAAGGGACTCTGGCTAACAAAGTTTGCAGATGACTGCAAACTGGGAGCCATTATTGAATCCCCAAATGATGTGGATACTCTACAAAAGGGCCTTACAGAAACAGATGCTTGGTGCCAGAGCCATGGGCTCAAGCTCAATGCCAAGAAATGTATTGTTATCCCTTTGGGAAAAATCATGTATCCATGAATTACCATATAGGTGGCAGTACACTAAACACAGAAAGTGTGATAAGAGACTTAGGGACACAGGTGGACAGTGGTCTCACCTTCGATAACCTCATCGCCACAACAGTCAGGAAATCCTTCTATGTGGCACACCTCATCACGAAGGGCTTTTCATCCAGAAAAAAGGAGGTCATTGTCCCACTGTACTCATCCCTCATTAGACCCATTATAGAATACAACGCCCCATTTGGTATGTACCTCTCAAGACATCTGCAACAACTGGAAAGGCCTCAGAAATACCTCACTAAAAGAATCACAGGCCTAAAGCAGATGCCCTACGCTGACTGCCTTAAAAAACTCCAGCTATACTCTGTTGCATATCGTCTACTCAGAGGCGATCTCTGCTTAACATACAAGGCCATGTCAAACCCAGAGCTGTTGGACATGCTACACTTAAAGAAATCCCAATCCCTCAGAGCTACACGCTCCAGGGATCTAAACCTTGTCATCACAATAAACAAAACATGCTGGAGGGATAGGTTCCTGACCCAGAGACTCCCCAGACTCTGGAATAGATTGCCCATACATGTCAAGCAGAGTGCCTCTTTGGACCTCTTCAAGAGGAACCTTGACGATTGGATGGGAGAAAGGAAATTCACCCCAGGGATCACATCAGTTGCCCTGCTAGACAGGGGTCCAGGAAAGTAAATAATGTGGGAAGAAATAGCCAGGGAATTGTTATGGCTAGGCTTGTATAGGCCCTAGGGCTGATAGCCTAGTACCAACCTATGAACCTATAAACCTATAAGGACAGTCTCCAATAAATACAGAAAACATCTGTACTAATCATTTACTATGTTCCTAACTGAATCTAAGAGAAATGACTGTACCTTAGTTAACTTACTTACAGTAAGGCAAGTGCAGAGGTGGTGAATGGATATTGTCAGGTCAAAGACAAATACAAAATGTCCTGCCTCTTTCTCTCAGTGAGTTCTTAAATTAATATCAGATATTACTGCTGGGATAGCTGGCAGGATGACATCACTTTTTGCCACCTGACTTTAGTTCCCAAGCTAAACACCCATTGTCAGAAACTACTAGCATTTAGCATCTCCCTGTGAAAACACATAGCTTTCAGATGTTTGCAGCTGCTAGAAGACATGAAACAATAAAACACTTACAATACAATGCAGAATGCACCATAGTTCTAGACATCCTGTCTCCTTGCTGCATGGAAACTAAATTTTATAGTACAATTATAAAACAATTTAATTTCAAATATTTTCTTGAAATTTTGCAAGTTAACCCTCTATGTTCTAGTTTCCACTGTTAAAACATATACATTTACACAGGTACAATAGTTTATATACATTTCTGTTCTTTCCCTGTAGGTACACTGTGGACACATCCTTAAGCTCAGTACTTTACACACACACTTCCACTTCTGTACCAGCAACTTGATATACAGACAGCATACAGTTCTAATATAGTGGTAACACAAGCAATTGCATTCTGCTGATATTCACAAATGGCATATAACTATTTACAAAATTCCAGATAGCTGTGCTGGCAGTATCTCCTTCTGTCACATTTCTATATAAATCATATTAATATTCACAAATAACATATAATTATTTAAAAAATTC
>NC_056739.1:1317276352-1317281352 GCF_019279795.1 Protopterus annectens
AAAAGAAACAAAGATGAGCTAACAGAAGCAGAAAGAATGTGTACATGTGAGGTTAAGTGTAAACATAGTGGCAAATGTCAGCTAAGTGAAGCACAGAGACAAAGTCCTGATTGTTGCCCAGACAACCCAGATTCAGATAATACACTGGGTGTGGAGGAGCCAGCAGGGGAGGTGGGAATGTGTGTCTGATGCCAGCTCACCCATCCAAGAGGAAGGAGATGATCCAGAGTCTGCAATGCCAGCACTCTCTCAGAAAATGAAGTGCATAATATGCAGTACATGATTAGGGACTATTGCTTGGAGATAGTGGATACAGGGTATGCAGCCTGTTACTGGGGATTTGTGCTTCGAGACAGGGTGCATGATATGCAGCCTGCAAACAGGGATATGTAACTGTAGAGAGTGGGGTGAATGACATGTAGCCTATGATCAGGAATATGCACTTGGAATGAGACAGTGAGGTGCAAGATATTTCACCTATAACCAGAGATGTTTGGTTGGAGAGAGCAGAGTTTATGATATGCAGCCTATGATGTGGGATGTGAGCTTGGAGAGAGTTGGGTACACGATATGCAGCCTATTATCAAGGATGTGCACTTGAAGAGAAAGACTAGGGTACAAGATATTTATCCTGTGATTAGGAATTTTACATGGGGAGATAGTAGAGTATATGATATGCAGCCTGCTATCAGGGATGTGTGCTTGGAGAGATTGGGGTACATGATATGCACCCTACAATCAAGGATGTGTGCTTTGTGAGATTGGGGTACATGTTATGCAGCCTACAATCAGGGATGTGTGTTTGAACAGATTGGGGTACACAATTTGCAGTCTATGATCAATGATGTGTGCTTGGAGAGATTGGGGTACACGATATGCAGCCTACAGTTAGGGATGTGTGCTTTGAGAGATTGGGGTACATGATATGCAGCCTACGATCAGGGATGTGTGCTTTGAGAGATTGGGGTACATGATATGCAGCCAATGATCCATGATGTTTGCCTAAATTTTCAATACCAGTGATAACAGTCTCTTCATCACATACACAGAAGTGCTCATGCAATGTAAAAGGTATTACTGGCCTATATGGTGATGCTGATGAGGCTATGTCATGTTAGTAACAATCCCTCCTCTGCACAGTTCTTAACAGCTGAGGTACTTTTGGATAGTTCCCAGCTTTGATACAATGAGTAATGGGGTGGTCTCATCTCTGACACTCAAATTCTGTAAAGTGACTTTGAGAGGTATTCTTTCTCTGGGAGATTCGAGTCCCTACCCCCACATTGGAATGGTGAGAGCAACTTGAGAATAGTGGTTTACTAGGCCAAAAAGCATTAAATAAAAAGGCAGATGATGAAGCAAGGAAGGCTAGACATATCCAAATTTAGCAATACAGGGAAAGTTAACAGGAGAAAAATATTAGTAGTAGGCCATATTGTGGTATATAAATAGTATTTCGAATAATGTAGAAATGCAATAATGATGTTGCATATTTCAAAGATTTGAGAAAATGCTATACTCTCATTCATCTACACATGTTTGTCTGTTTCTATTTTTTTCTGTGATGTAGCAAGATGCCATAAATTTATTTCTATTAATGGGTCAAATCTCCTTGTGAAAACCTGTTTCAATTATTTAAAATATTACTTTACAGCTGTATGGATATAATAATTGAACTCACCAGTTAAGGAGTATATGAAATATATTGACCACTATGATTTCATTGTCAGGTAATGCAGATGTTTGTTAAAAGCACCTTTAGAATGATTAAAAAATAAACATTGAACAGGAATACATAAGTTGATTTAGAAGGCAGTTTACATATACATCTGTCTGAGTGTGAGTGGTGTGTATGCACCAGATGCCAAAGTATAACATTTTTCTGGAAATGAGATTATTGAGGACAAAGGAATCATATTACTAGTGACACCAGTGCAAAGGGTTACACTTCACTCCCCCTCCCCACAGTATAGGCTTATTCCTGTAAAATTTATTTCACTAATTTCACATAATACTAAGGAATTTCAGATACAAGATAATTATTTTATGCAAATATTACAGGGAACTTAAATAGCTTTTTTTTCTCCAAAAATCTCAAAAGACATTTGCCACTTTTCGAAATTTTCTCCGCAGGACACAACTGCCCGCACAGGGACTCTCCTGCGCTTAGAGGGACAGGTGGCAACCCTATGCAGTGTCACGAGTTCATAGGGTTGCCACCTTTTCAAATGGCCAAAGTGGGACATTTTCGGTACAAACATCAGATTTTACAGGCCGACACATACCCACGGTCAGTACAAAGGATAGAACTTAACTTTTTTGCCTAAATAAAAGCTTATTCTTGTAGCATTTTAGTTGCTTATTCTGTTTCTTATAACATTTAGGTGTTTTAGATACAGAATAACAGTTTTATGCAACTATTACATAAAATATAGGAAATAATTTTGTCTTAAAATCTCAGGACATTTGCCATTTTTTTAATTTTTGTCAGGACACCACTGCTCAAAGAGGGACTGTCCCTCGCAAAGTGGGACAGGTGGTAACCCTACGAGTTCAGAACCCTGCCAAACTCATCAAAGAAGGGACCCCGCTACTTGTTTTCCCTTCTTGTTACCAGTAATGGTTATTAATAGTTTCTTAGTTATTTTAAATCACAGCGCTCTGACTACGGACGGTTTCTGGATGTCCTTATTTTACCCTAAAAAGTATTTCTGCCTCTGCGTACTTGAAAATGAAGTCACTGATGGCTTTTGACCTGCAACTCTTCTTTATTCATTGGTTTACTAAACTTTGCGGAGCCCACCGTGTTCTTTGACTTGCGGCTCTAATTCAATGGAACGTATGTGCAGGGAGTGGTCCTAACGACCACCGGAAATACTGCGTATCATGAAAGTGTTGATGAAAGCTTTTGGTAGGCGCTTTGAGGTGCCGAGCTCTTCACCGAGGACTGATTAGCAGACATCAGGAAGTGTAAAACCCAGGCATTTCAGGCTGAAGTAATCTGGATTTACTGAACTGAAATCTGTGCACACCGTGTGGTCATGTTTCCCAGGGGCGCAAGGAAGAGACTGACCAGTAGATCTGTAAGTATTGCACGTCCCTTTAATATTAGTCCTGTTTGCTAGCTAGCCATTAACCTCGCAGCTGGTGGGTATTGACTGAAATCGGTTTATCTGCAGATTGTTTTCATTGTGAGGATCTAAAGTACTTAACAGGCTAACAAGGTCAGGGGTGGTAGGGGGTCAGGGAAGTACCGTCCGCTCCGTGGGTCACAGCAGTTAGTCCATCGAAAGCAGTACTGTTCGTCTGTTCATTTCAAACTTTAGAAATAAATAAGCGAATAATCATTTGCATAGCTAGAGGAATAGATAGGCACACATTTTGCATACCCAAATGTTATTGCTAATATAGTAAGGATGCTATTTCAGTGTTGCTTCAATTGCAGCTGCAGATAAATAATGTCAGTATAAGCAAAGAGTGCTAACCGTTTATTTGTCCTTGCAAAACTGCGTACTTTTGATTATTTATTTTCTGCCCGATTAATCCGTTGACGGGTGGCTGGTGCATTATTTGAAACATTTTCTTGCTAGTTCATGACAGGGGGAGACTGAAACGTAACAAAACCTCCCCATCTTTTGCTGAGAAAAATATATGTACGACGGGTCTCAACCGAGAAATGTGTATTCTTGCATTAGTTGCAGCCTGGCTTATGCTGGTGAGGGCTTAACGCATCCCTCATCAGATGTACTCTAGTTTGACATCTTATGTTGTGTGTGTGTGTGTGCGTGTGTGTGTGTGTGTGTGTGTGTGTGTGTGTGTGTGTAACGGATTGGGGATGTAAAGAGCAGGTTTATTAAAGTGAGGGAGTAAAACTATTGGATGGGCAAAGCGTGGTCTACCAGTCGGTTCACTTTCTGAAACAATGTGTAATTTCTAGGGTATTTTTTAATTCTCTGCGAAGTAAGAATGGGTTCAGACTTGCGGCAAGAGAGACCATCCTTTATCTGCTCTGGGTAGCCATTAGAAATATTAGGTCAGATGGTGAAAACGCAGGTATGAAAGTACAAACAGAAACGTTTACTAACCCTTACTTTCGTGCGCGCACTCAGAATTGTCTGAATTGTATCAGGAAAAGCTGATATTCGAATCATCAGTATATTCTTTGACTTTTTCCTGACCTTAAATTTTTAGTAGTCATAGTCTCCAGAGAATATTTTAAATTATGTACCCTGTTTTGTGTGACTATTGTAGAAGAAAAGCTGTGAACTGTGTTTGGTCCTTTGCATCACTGCACAGATTGTGTAGTCTTATTTACAAGAACAAGCCGTAATAAAACGCAACATTTAGCTTTACACATGGAAACAAAATGCAGAGTTGTTCTGTTGAAAACAACATTGTGCTGTAAATATTTAGTCTCTCAAATTTTTTAAGTAACACTTATTTAAAATTAATTTAAATGAGACTTAGAAATCAATCTGCCCTACTTTGAATCAAGAGACTTAGAAGTATGTTTTATAATTTTTCTAGATCTCAGCACTAAACAATTCACCCAGAAAAACACTTGCACATCTTCCAATGACATTAACTACATTTCTATTGTATAGAAAACTCTGGGATAAAAAGGGATTACTTTCTGGAAGAGGTGTAGCTGTCATATGAACAAATAAAGCAAGACAAGACACTACAAAAGTTAAATTTCTTTATCTTCGCACGTGTCTATATTCACTTTAGTAAACAAGTCTGTGAAGACAGATGAAGAACGTTTTCAGCTGGCCATGCAATTATTCTTTGAGCATCTCTGTGATGATTATTTTAATCACATTCTTACCAAGAAGTATGTACCTCCAGTGTGAAGCATGTCTTACAAGCTGTCTATACAATAATCAGTGGTTTGAGTATCTCTTTGGTGTTTATTGGAATCTCATTGTTACCAAGAAGTTTGTAACTCTAGTGTGAAGCATGTCATACAAGCTGTCTGTACAATAATATATGGTCTGGCC
>NC_056739.1:1317286352-1317513852 GCF_019279795.1 Protopterus annectens
CCCAAAACTCGATAAAAAATGAGTAATTTGGTATGGTTGGGAGGCATGCTGCACACCAGTCTGTCTTGCAGGAGGACAGGCTGTCATAACAGATGTATTTTTTCCAGTGAAAAGTAATATGTAGTATAAACAATTCTACTATGAATATGAACATATAACTCTACCATCAAAATGATGTGTGTGTGTGTGTGTGTGTGTGTGTGTGTGTGTGTGTGTGTGTGTGTGTGTGTGTATATATATATATATATATATATATATATATATATATATATATATACACATAAAGATATTTTTGGTATTAATTGCTTATATTGCAAACAGCAAGAATTCAGTATAGATGCTGGGCAACTGGGCTAAACAAATGTATTCTTCTGCTTGGGGATTCCATTTCATAGGATCATAGGTGCGTACTTGGCTAGCTGCACTTGAAGGCCATTTTAAGTTTAGTCAATTTGTCCTTTTGTGCTCAAATGAACCTATCTCATTTGGTTAGAGACTGGCCTAGTCAATCCCATGGTTGATCATTTTATATATTACCCCTAATGAGAATAACTTGGATCATAATTTAAATAATTTGAGCGGACACATGCATGGGGTAAAGCATTTAAGAGTTGCTTCTGTCTGTTAGTAGTACAGGAGTCAGTCCTGCTGTAAATTTTCTTTTTCCCATCCATAGATTCAAGTTGCACTTGAATATGGACTAAGATGAACTTTGTTTTATGTTGATTTGATGGGGAGTCTGTTCCAGTACAGCAACATCCTCTGTGAATAAACAGTATTTTTATGGTGTTTCATAAGAAACTGCCATGAATCATGATGCAGACTTATGAGAATTACTAAGTTACTATGTCCTTGTTTATTGTATATAAAGTAGCCTTTTGGTACATCTTTAAAATGGCTCAGATGCCAACTGTTTTAGATTTAAGATAATCCCCACCCTGTAACATGTAATGAGCAATTTGGAACTATGTGAGCAAGGTCATTCTCAATGGTACCACTAACTCTGAATCACTTTACACCTTATTCTGTAACCTATTGTAACATGATTTCATACAACATAATATAAAGTAATACAGTACCAAGCAAGTATAAAAACAGCATTGCTTCAAGTTACACCAAAGAAAAGTACATTAGGAAAAATGAGCTGAACATAAGAATGGAGTTTGGAAAAATATGCATACTAGTAAACTAACCTAGAACTGTTGTTTGCTGGGGTAGTTGTCCTATATTGACATACGTAGTAATGTGAATAAATACTTTCTGTGATTTTTTTATATACTCGTTCATGCTATAAAAAGATATTTCTAGAACTTCACTTTTAGAATACATATGCTTTATTTCTTCTAAGTTTAAATGAATAGTTTTTAGTTATCTTCTAGTAAGACAATGAGTAACAAGGTCACACAAACTAATCAGTAAAACTAAAAGAAAAAAAGCTAGCCAAGCTAGATTCTCCACTGTCTGATTCCTTAAAATAGACGTGTCCAACCTGCGGCCCTCAGAGCTCTTCCATGCGGCCCTCTACCTCTTAACTCCAACACCGATGTATGCATGCCCCAAAACACTTTTTTGTTGTGTTTTTCGTGCCCGTGACCTGTAACTCTAACATCGGTGTGCATATGCGCCGAAGCAGCCTTCTAGTTTTTATTTTTTTGTGCCAAAGAAGGGTCTATGTGTTCACACCATTATTTTGTGCCAAAGAATCAGTGTGTGTGTGTTCTCGCTGAAGAGGGACTCGTGTATGGATTTGCCATCATTGCCTTTGAAAGGGACAGCACTTAATCTGTGTTAATAGGTAAGTATGGAGTGAATGAGTGAGTGCATGCATGAAAGCAGAATGTTTGTGTGTGAAAGTAGAAGTAAAGAGTGTGTGTGTGTGTGTGTGTGTGTGTGTGTGTGTGTGTGTGTGTGTGTGTGTGTGTGTGTGTGTGTGTGTGTGTGTGCATGACAGAGAGAGATACATGCAAAAAGAGGCTAACGATGATCAGTCTACCTACTGAACACAAACAAGTTAGCTCACAAATATATCCTACATTAAAAGTGCACTTTCATTAAATTGCAGCTTTCCTGACAGGGAGAGTGTTGTATTGAATATGAAATCATACCTCTCAACTGTATGGATTTTTGAAGAATGTCTGGACTTTTGCCTCATCTTCCAATTTGTGTCTTTTGCTTAGGAAATAAAAGTAGTCGTCCAAGGTAATGCAGTTCCAGGGAGTAAGAATGAGACAGCAGCCTAGGGTTAATAGGTCAGTAGTGGATTGACTTTGTGGGACTGTAGCATATAAAGTTTTTTTTTTTTTTTTTTGACAAACAAAAAAGCACCCAGTACTGTTTTAGGGGGGGGTTCTAAGCAGTGGTAGATTGGACAATAGTAAGCATATCTTTGGTGGATCATCAATACTGGCAAATCAGGTGGGCACAATGTCATTTTTTAAATGTTGGGGGTTTTGGTGTGTATGTGTGTGTTTGTGTTGGGAGTGCTGCAACAGTAGATGATTATTAAAGAAAGAGACTTGCAGACTGTGGAGAATGTTTCTTTGTTTCAAAACCTGATACTTGGGTACTAGGCATGCCAAAAGTAGATTTGTTAAGACATAGCTTCTTGCCACTTACAGTGGAGGGATATTTACATTTAATGGACAATGTTAGCAGTATGAGTGTGGTCCTGTGTGGATCTGGAGGATGCCAAGTCTACCACTGCCAATGTCTTGTAAAGTGACTTGGAAATGGATATTGGTATGTTACTGAAAAAATACAGCAAGTGGGCTTTGAAATATAGTTTAATTAAACAAAGTGCACTTGCAATTTACAGGCCATAATTTAATTTATTTCAGGTAGTCCATATCCTGGTAGATTGTATACCATTAGACTTAATTAGGGAGCGCTGTCATTCTGGGGAAATAAGCAGCCCTAGTTTCAATGAAAGCTCTGTGGTTGTTTGCAGGTAGGAAGTTGCAGGATGTAGATGCAATGTGTTTTATTATTTTTAATGCATTTGTCATTTCAAAGCATAGTTTTCTTTGTTGCAAAAAAAGGCAGGATTGAATGAGACATATAATGCTTAACTGACAATGATAGGATAGAAACATTATACGTGATGTAAAATGTTTGCAGCTACAGCTGTTTCAATGGTGTCTGTCATGCATAACTATTTTTGGGCCTGTGTCACACTTTTATTTTTCACTTTGTCCAGATTTCTTGCTCTAAGGTTGACAGGTATGGTTCCATGCTAAATTAGAAGGTTATATTTACATTGGAAGACTTTTTTAGCATAATTATGAGAAACAGAGCTTTTTTAATATCTCTGCTTTTTTTTCCAATATAAACTGCCATGTAACCTTGCAAATAACTTTCTTATTAAGCTACTTTAATTATTTTGGTATTGACAGGTATGCTTCATTGGTTCGGACGTAAGCATAGAGTGCTAATGTGACTTTGATTTCTTGCAGCAGTCTGTGGTTTACTTATCACAATAACTTTTCTGTGTTTCTGGGTGTGTGATCAATTTAACAGTTTTAAAGATGTTTTCCAAAAATAAATAAATACATAATACATAAAAAATAATCCTCTGCACTTTGAGCTATTGACAAAGTCTGGGAATTTGTTTTTTTCAAAAGCGAAGGTCAGCATTACAGCTCAGTAAACTGTCAGTCTGTGAATAACGCCTGCACAAATTAAAATGTCTGAATGTCAAATGGCTTTAGATTGGATGGAAGCTATATGTTTACTCCATTATGTAGTATGATCTTAGAGAGTTTATGGATTTCTTATCGATTTACTTTTTGGTGAGCAGTTGTTTGTTGATTTATTGTTGGTCCTTTTGGTGGTGGGAAATTGCATGGATGAATCCATCTTTTTTTCAGATATTTTAAATTCCAGACAATTTCATTCAGTGAGTCTGTGCCATGTGATTACTGAGGTTGCCTATTTTACAAGTAGGGGCTCCTTCTGTGTGTGTAAGAGAGAGAGATTTAATATGTATACTGAATATATTTTTGCAAATGGAATTCTTAGTTAAATAGGCACCTCTTCTTGGTTAAATAGACTTGAGTAACCACTATTAGATCTTGGCCATCCAGCTAGGAAAGGTTAGTATGTGGATTTTCCATCTGGTTTGATGAAGGCTATGCTACTTACTCAAGGAGTACATTTATGGCTATCCATCCAGTTGTTGTGTTGCTGAACTACTTTGTTTGATAATGAGAGGAGCATTTTACAGAAGTTGAAGGATTTTGTGTCAAGAACCTGCCCATACAAATTGGCCTGTTTATGTTGCAGTGAAGACTGTGATCTTTGTAGTGAGCGTTTTAAATATAACCAGTATTTCTGAGGTGGAGAAAGTCCATTAAGACAGGTTCTTTCTTAGCCTGGAAAGCAAGCCAGTGATGAAATTTATAGGGGTCAGTGAGAGACAAAGGAAAGCAAGAAGCTTTTTAGTCTGTTTGGATAACTAAGTGAACGCAGTCCTTTGACCTTTTTTTGTCAGAAATGGTTGTAGTCTTTCTTTTGGTATGGCATTTTGCTGAGGCACATACCAAAAGGGGCATTGCACTCAATAATTGCTCTTGTAAAGGAAGAATACAGAGATGTTATGACCTCCTTGTCCCTGGATGATACCCTTACTAATGAGATGGGCCATGTAAAAAGCTTTCCATACAACAGAGACAACATGGTGGTCAAAAGTCAGGTTTCTATCAACCTGGGTGCCCAAGCACCTCACAACTGATTGCGTGCTTACAACATTGTTATTAATTTGATAATCTGTGGGGACATCACTCTCCTCAAAGGGGATGATGATGCATTTTTTGGCATATAGCTTGAGGCCATGTTTCTGGCACCAGTCATTTGTTTGGGTGAGACCCTCTTGTAGCTTATTCAGAATTGTTTTATTAAGTCAGTAATGTGAATTCTTTACTTTATTGCAAATTTGTTGGCTTATTTTTGTGGATTATAGTATTGTAGGACTGCTAATGTTGACATTTTATGTAGTTGGACTGCTGGAGTGGTTTTCCCAGTGAGAAATGCTAGTGCTGTAGTGAATATCTGTTTATTTGTAAAAAAAAAAAAAAAAATATATATATTAACTAAGATGTTAGAGTTAACTGTTAGATTAGAGAATTAGAATTAGAATGAGAATTATAATTTTAATGCAAGTATTAGGCATTTATTCATTGTTCGAATGCACCTACAGTACAGCCAGGAGATCAACTTTGGTCTCCTGCGGCAGCGAAAGAGTTAACTATATGATATATTTTATATGTGGCCCCAAGACAATTTCTATTCAGTCAATGCGGCCCCAGCAAGCCAAAAGGTTGGACACCCCCGCCTTAAAACCTCTTGTATCAGAGGTCACATGGTCAAGGCTGGAAAAGGCCATTCAGCTACTAAAATGTAATTTGCCCTCTTGTTTCTTACAAACAGTTTTCAGATTGGCATGCCCCAATATGTTTGTATGTTTTCCATGTTTTCATTACAAGAACTGCTGGTTGCAAAAGTGGATTATGTATGCCTTTTAATTTCTGTCAGTCATAATATAAATTGCATTTCAAATATTCACTTAAATTCCCAGACCAGTTGCTTATTTTCGTTTGTGTTATGTATTGCTAAACTATGTGCCACATTAAGATCTGCACACTGTAACAAAATATCTACTTTGGCTTCCTGCTTAGACAGTTTGCTTCCATCAGGTGTCAACAGTGCTTGCTTTACTTGATCACCCCCTCTCTCCAAGATGGTTAGGCCAACATCTTCCTGTCACTCCTGCCACTGCTGTTTGAGTAGTGGAGATGTAATTTTACTTACTGAAAATGCTGAATATAAATGGATTTATTACTTAAGAGCTGAAGTACATCCAGGCTTAAATAGCACAGTTAATATGAAACCTATTCTTAAATTAAAGACTTTAGTAATGTAGCGTTTTCATTAGGGCTACTTGTTGACTGGTTATTTGGGTAACACGATCTGTATTTAAGTCTTTGTGATCTGTTCCATTTTATTATGTATTGATGAAGGGTTGCACTGGAAAACTTTTTATATTTTAATGAAACGTATTGTTCTCAGAAGTATTTTTGTGAGCTTGTATTTATTTGGATTACTTCTGTGGTATTGAATGTCCTATTTACTGCTACTTCTATTTTTTATTATTTTGTTTTGGCTTTTTGGATTGGCAGTATGCTTTGAGAATGGATTCTACACAAATACAGAGAAACACAAAGGTCTTGAACAAAAGAGCTGAGAGAATGAGTAATTTATTGAAGGTACAAAATAATCCATTTATGTTGAATTTTAATGATGCGTAGCCTGTTGTACAGGCTATAGACGCAGATATTCTAAATTTAAAAAATATGTTGTTGTTGTTGTGTCTTTCGGTTTTTCCTGGTTAGGGATCACCACAGCGGAACTCCGGTCCTCTAATGATTAGCAGTAGATTTTTACGTGCTGAGTTGCCAGCTCTGACGCACAACCTTCAACGAAGGTATGCCCATTCACGCATGTCTCCACACAGAAGATGCTTTAGCTGAGAATCGAACAGGACAACGTCTTACTGTGAGGCGACAATGCTACTGCAGCACCACCACCGCAGTTCTAAAGTATCTTTTTTTTTTTTCCAAATTTAAAAAAGATACTAGAGTAAAAAAGAAAAAGATTTAAGTGATTTCCATGGCACTGTATGACATTCCAAGCATATTTAAAGCTTGGTATTGTACCAAGAGGCTTGTCCATATTCAAAATGATGAACTGCCATAATATGTATTCAACATCATTAAACAAATAGCAATAACTTAATTTAAAACTTAACTGTTATATGCCTTTGATGAATGAATTTTGTATAGAAACAGAGAAATCCTCAGGGTGTCACAGTGCTGCAGCTGTTAGTGTTGCCTCATACCAAGAAGCTTCCTGGTTTAATCCTGAGCTGGTATGGCTTCTGTGTGGAGTCTGTATATCCTCCCTTTGTCATGTGGGATTCCTCCAGGTGCTCCTGTTTCCTCTTACATTCCAAAGACATGTAGAAGATGGATTGGAGACTCTAAATTGGCAATAGGTGGAAGTTTGAGTGCAAGTGTGTGGTGTGGAAGAACTACCATGGCAGGGATAGTCACCTGGCAGTGTAAACCTTGGCTGTAGATGATTTCACTGAAGTAATGGCAACTTGAATCCATGTGCAAAAATGGGAAAAAGTGGTTATGGATGGATAGAGAAATCCTTGGTGGAAGAAATAACATTGAGAATACAATATTTAATTTTAACTAATTCAAGGCATAGTCAGAACATTTTAACAACACTTTAGACATACTTAAAGGGTCCAAAGAGCACTTGGTTAATACAAAATAAATGGCTGTATTTTATATGGCCAAATTCTGAGAATAGATTGACAAATCCTACAACCAGTGGTAGAACAACAACTATGTTGATCAATGAAACAGTAAGAACAGGTACCTTAATCTACAAGCTTGATAAATCTGAGACACCAAGTACTGTTCAAAGAGAAACATGAAGGCCAGATATGTTGGGGAATTCTGTAGCACCAGCAAACAGTATCCTTGAAACTTTATTTTATAATGGAAATATGCAATAACCCTTGTATATTAGCTTTTACAAGCATTTTATAGATGACATATTTTAGTTTGAACTGGAAGTGTTTTTATACTTAATGAGTTTATTTCATTCTTACATGGTAGTACTGATTTTTTTTTAAGTTTTAAAATGATTTAGATATTAAATGTATTTTGAAAGGTAGTAAAATTGGCATGAATATTGTTATGAAGAAAGTACAGGGTGTAAGATATATACAAGGTGGAGTACACATCCATGGTTTACACTGAATGACATTTTATACCACTATTTCATGAAAGTAAACCATTTGAGAACTAGGTGTGATGACTGTTTACCTGTGATAGCCTCTCTGTATAACATCATTTGTTATTCTTTCTATCAGAGAGAAATTGTAGATAAAAATAAAGATTTTGGTAGAGTGAAATATTGTAGCTAGACCATATTTCCAGCAAAATTTCAGACACTGTTGTCAATAATACACATATATAGTAAATATGAATGTTATGGAAATACTTCGATTAGATATGTTGCTAAATATAATAGAATGATGTCACAGATAACAAGACACTGTTAGAAAGAACTGATCTTGTATTCATTGCCTGAATTAAAGAGTGATTTAGACAATATTCCTACATTTGTATTTAAAAGAGAATTTTGAAGCAGTGTTTTATGCTATAAAGAAATGTAGTTAACACTGATCTTACTGTTCCTTGTTATATTTGTCAGGTTTTGAAAATATATTGATATGGGTAAAGTGTTTAACATCCTGCTACTAATAAATAATTTATATTTAAATGTTTCACAGTGTTTAAATATTTTAATACTGTCCATATGGCCACGTGTCAGAAATATCATTTCTTTTATATGTAGGAAAGAATAAGAATGCTAAAAAGGTGTTTCTGAACACTTAACCTATACTTATATAATGAGTTATAATAGTGCTCTGGTGAAATACATAATAGGTACAGACAGTACACATAATGTCACTTTTAGAGTAATACAACAGGTATGTTTGAAACCAAGATGTGGAAATTTAGTTTTACTTACTGAAAATGTTAGATATACATTGATTTGTACATCTTTTAAGCATTTTATTAGAGTTTATCTTAGGATAACAAATATATATCTTATGAAAAGCCATCATGAATAAAATGTAAACTTATGAAACATACAAAAATAATTTTATAGCCCTATATACATTCCACCTTTGTTATAAACAGGCAAAGAAGGTACCAACAAATGTTAGTAAGGGTAGCAGCTTGAAAAGTGAATTAATACCCATAGAGTTATTATTAGGAGGTTACTAGTTAACCAGGTAGTTAAAGAACAGGAACAACGAGGGATTGAGATAAGGATCTCCGAGTTTAATTTTTTCTTAATTAATTACCATGAATCTTTAGCATTAGAATAAATCTAAATATTAAACATTTAGTATCTGCCATGGTGGTGCAGCAGTAGAGTTGTTGCCTCACAGCAAGAGGTTCTCCCGTTCGATTTTCGGCTGGAGTGAGGGGGAATGCCTTCTGTGTGGTGTCTGCGTGTCCTCCCCGCGGCTGGGTGGTGTTCAAAAGACATGCATAAGGGCGTGCCTTTGTTGAAGGTTGGACATCGAGCTGGCACCTCGACTGTCGTGAAAATCTACTGCCAATCATTACCGGACTGGAGTTCCGCTGTGGCAACCCCTAACTGGGAAAAGCCGAAAGACAAACAAACATTAAACATTTAGTATAGGTTCTTATCAATTCATTATATAATTTCCAGTTTAAAAACTTATTATCCATCTAGTTTTTGCTGATATAGAGTTTTAGCAGCATGAAGATAGTGATCATAAATTTCTTATTGCTGGCATTTAACTCATTTGGTGGAATGTGCAAAATAGCTAACTTCCAAGAGATAAAAGTGTTGTTATTGCAAAAGGAAGCACATTTAGAGCTGTGCTGTGAAGACAGGTTGTTGGAAAACCCAGAGTCCCATAAAATGGGAAGTAAATCAGCTTTTTTTCTGCACAAACAGTGCACAAAGGTGAGGATAATCATTAGAAGTTGTTAAATAGGACATTATTAATAATCATAAAAAAATATTGAAAGATGTGCGTTTTGGTTTAAGTAAAATAATTTATCTAGGACCACAACATTCTGACCAAGAGATTGATTAGTGAAACCAGTAGGAAAATATTAAGTAGTTATTGTGAAATATGTGACGTATGGTTACTTTATATGTGCTAAAAATATCTTTAGCATAAGTTAAAGAGGACCATCCATTATTTGTAAAGAAGACTTTATCATCCAGGCAGGATCTGTATAAGAATTTGGCATGAGGTTAAGAATTTGATTTCTCAGAGATGTGTAACTCTTTCATCAAATTAAGCTTTGTTCTGATAAGCTGCCTTTAATTAACAGGAAACTATAAAGATGCAGCATTTTATTATTCAACTTAATATTAGAATTTAGGTTTAAAGATTGATAAAAGATAGAAAGTAGTTCTGGGTTTATAGAGTTTGCAAGGTTTTTGAAAGTGACAATCACATTTCTTAGAAAATTATGGATTGTAAACTGTTTTAAGTCTATTAAGTCTAGAAAGGGAAAAGCAGATGGGTTGGATGGGTACAATTTCATAATAGCTGTCCACATCTTAATCCATACTGGAACCCATACATTGTATCATGGATTATATATACTGCTGCATAACAACCTACTACAGTTTATAATAAGTTTATATTAATTAAAATTCTGGTAGGCTTTCACCATCATTTGATTTGAGGCAGTCAGTTTAACTGAATTTGTTGAAAACTAGTAAAACAGGAACAAGGCAGAGGCACCAGCAAGTAAATCCACAAAAACAGATATAGCGTAAACTTTTTTAATTTTCCACTTTCGTCCGTAGACTTCCTCAGAATAACACATACTGACACAAACAAGGTTTAAATAGACAAAACATCACTATGGTAATTAATTAAAAACAATCAATGATGTCATAACAGTGATTGACCACAGTTTTGAAAAAATAAAAAACATTTTCAAATGATGTGTAAACAAACTAGATCCTCACATTTGTTAACCTTTAATTTTCTATATTTAAGGAAACATTTGACATTGGTTGTCTCGTTGAGACCTGGGGGACGGTCAGACCTCAATTTAATCTGCCAATATGTCTCCCTTTGTAACAGGAAATTTTTAAAGTCCCCTTCCCTTTTGTCTTTCTTGCAGACTTCCAAAACTGAAAATAAAAATTTATTGAAAGTCTGACAAACTAAGCTATGTTTAAAAAGGGCATTTTTTTCGTCCTTGGTCTTTATACTGTATAAAGGTTCCCTGATTCTAGACTTTAAGGAGTTATCTATTGATTCTTTTTTAAAGGATATTAATTCTTGTAGCACATATTTGAAGTTTGTTATAGGTGACCACGGCATTAACATTAATTTTTTGGACGTGAACCTTAGATGGGATTTTGAGGAGAAGAAGTTACACAGTAGTATTTATAGAAAGAAAACTTTCAACAATGGGTACCTTCATTATAAGAGTGCGCATCCCAACCATGTTATTTCTAATATCCCAAAAGGGCAGTTCATAAGGGCTAGTCGCATGACTTCCAAAGATAGTGATGTTTTTCACGAATTTTGTTTCATTATTTTTTTATTTTTTAGTCGTGGTTATCCTAAAGAAGATTTATTACACATGGCAACTGACATATATAACAAGCGAATGATTTTTTATCCTCCCATTTTAAGTGTACGTTCGAACAACGTAGTGAACAAGGCAACCAGTAATGACAACACCTTTGGTTCCAGAATTGTGTGTTCACTTGGGATGAATTCTGATAATCAGCATGTACAGGATATTATATTTAAAAACTGGCGTATTATCAAGGGTAATGCTGAAATGTTTGATTCATTAGGTAGTGGTCCTTCATTCGTTTTTCGAAACGATCACAACCTAAAAAAGATTTTTGAAAGAGGCAACAATATTTCCCATAGTGCTCTATTCAGTAGTAAAAGAGGAATGAATTGTTGCCATAATTGTAATATGTGTAGATTCATATTGACTGGGCCATATATATCAGTAGGCAACTTTGACAGAACTTTTTCTGTTCCTGGATCTGTCAATTGTTGCTCTTCTGGTGTTGTTTATATTGCCTTGTGTTCGTCATGCACCGCCTTTTATGTGGGTATGACGACCAGGCAATTGAAAACTAGAATCAGGGAACATTTATACAGTATAAAGACCAAGGACGAAAAAAATGCCCTTTTTAAACATAGCTTAGTTTGTCAGACTTTCAATAAATTTTTATTTTCAGTTTTGGAAGTCTGCAAGAAAGACAAAAGGGAAGGGGACTTTAAAAATTTCCTGTTACAAAGGGAGACATATTGGCAGATTAAATTGAGGTCTGACCGTCCCCCAGGTCTCAACGAGACAACCAATGTCAAATGTTTCCTTAAATATAGAAAATTAAAGGTTAACAAATGTGAGGATCTAGTTTGTTTACACATCATTTGAAAATGTTTTTTATTTTTTCAAAACTGTGGTCAATCACTGTTATGACATCATTGATTGTTTTTAATTAATTACCATAGTGATGTTTTGTCTATTTAAACCTTGTTTGTGTCAGTATGTGTTATTCTGAGGAAGTCTACGGACGAAAGTGGAAAATTAAAAAAGTTTACGCTATATCTGTTTTTGTGGATTTACTTGCTGGTGCCTCTGCCTTGTTCCTGTTTAACTGAATTTGTTACTTAAGAGCTGACTTGCATCCAGGCTTAAATAGAACAGTTAATATCAAACCTATTCTTAAATTTATAACTTTATTAATATAGTGTTTTATTAGAATTGCTTGTTGATTGGTTAGTTGGGTCAGATGATCGGCATTTAAATTTCTGCAATCTGCTATATTTTTATTATACAGTGATAAAGAGGTATACTCAAACCACCGGATTCAGCAAGCTTTGCACGGAGTGCAGGAATAGTGCAAGAGCTGCTGCACGCAATATGGCCGACGAGCGATCCAGGAACGAGCTCCCAAGACGTGCATGAGCGCTCCTACACTATTCCTGCACAGACACCACTGCCATATGCTAATTACCTCATTTGCTAGTGAAAACCATGCAAATGAGGTGAATTATTAATCCAGGAAGCAGGCAGGCATCTGTGCAGGAATAGTGTAACCTGCAGAAATGTATTTGGTTACTAACCAAATACATTTCTGCAAATTACAAAACGGAGCCATGACAGCTCCAAAGAAAGCATGTATTCAATGTAGCTGGCATACCAATGGCCAAATATATGGCCATTGGTATGAGAAATAGTTGCAAAATTATAAAAAAAATAACTTATTTTTTTTTTGGCCAATTTCGTCTGTTTAAGTGTAGGGCAGCGGTGCGCAAATGAGATCAGCCCAAAAATAAGAAAAAAGTTGGAAATAAGCCTTTAAACCCAAATCAGCATTTTGGCATAATAGTCAGTGGCATGCATAAGACAACAATACCAGGGAATAGTGGTTGCTAAGGGGGAAGGCTGAGTGTGAGTGTGGTAACTATGAATTAGCATTCTGTTTTATGCAAATGGGGGGATTGATACTGAATCACATATTTCCTTTCAGTGTTAGCTTGCACCCAACCGTGTAGGTGCAGCAACACCATTGTATAAGTATAAGAGGTAGATTACCTCATAAGGGGGGGTGTCATGCATGCTGTAAGCTTATTGGAGCTCTCTGGCCCTTGTTTGCCCTTAGCTAAGCACAGCTAAGGAAGGGTATGTGTCTGAGACTGCCTAGCAGTGTTTACATTGCCTAAATGGGTGTGCGCACTGCACACCGGGTTTAAAAATAAAACAGGAAATAGCAGCTCTCTTCACATCTGAGCACTGTGTATGCACGCCACGCCTCCGGGCTTAAACGGGAAGGCAATGGGAAGGGAAAACAGCAGTAGGAAGGCAATCAAGGAGAACTAGCATAGTTGGCAGATGAAATGTATCAGAATCAGCCAATTACACAGACAGCAGCCCAGCCCAGCACACTACTATAAACTATGCAAACTCCTTTCACTCTGGTTTCTCCCACAAACTCTACACCACCGGTGTACACAAACAGGGAAATTTTACCTGACAGTTTACAAAATGATAGGGGCTGCTGTCACTCTCATACGTCGATATGTGCAAGAGGCTGCGGGAGGTGAGGATGAGAATGCTGATGACCAACCCACAGTGAGGAGAAGGAGAAGAGTGTACAGACACAGGGTAACCTATCAGGGGCTACATGAGCTGAAGATAGTGGGGCGCTATATGGTCGACATTGACATTCTACAGAAAATTGTTGAGCTGTGCCAGCCACGCCTCATACACAGAACCAACAGAGGGGAACCCATCCCAGTTGATACCATGGTATGTGCAGGCTTAAGAATACTAGCCACAGGTACCTTCCAAAGGCCAACTGGAGATATCATGGGGATCTCACAGGCATCAGCATCCAGGGTACTCCACCAGTTCCTGGATGTCATGTCAGCACATGCCGGTGAGCACATATATTTCCTCAACCCCCGTGTGGCATTGACCAGCAATATGCATCTCTTCCACCAAATAGCAGAATACCCTGAGGTAGTGGGTGGTATAGACTGCATGCACATACACATCAAAGCACCGCCTGGTGAGCGGGGTAGGGTCTACATAAACCACAAGGGCTTCCCCTTCATCAACTGCCAGGTCATGTGTGATGCCCAGGACATTATCTTGAATGTATGTGCTGGCAGCCCTGGAAGCTATCATGACTCCCACATCTGGCATATGACACAGCTATACCAGTCATTTGCCAATTGGGACATCCCATATGGCTATCTAGTGGGGGATGCTGGTTACACACTGGAGCCGTGGCTGATGACACCCATCAGAAATGCACACACACCCGAACAAGAACTCCATAATGAGGCACATGCACAAACCAGAATCATAATAGAGTGTGTGTTTGTGATGCTCAAGTCACACCTCCACTGCCTGGACATATCTGGTGGAGCCTTGCAGTACTCTCCAGCTACATATACACAAATGTTCATAGTATGTGCCATGCTACCCAATATGATCCTGTAGAAACAGCTGCAGCAGGAACAGCACGGGGCAAGGCCACACAGCCCCCCACCATTGCCAAGGCCATCACAGGCACAGAGGGACTCGGAGGATGAACAACCTGTGCCTGCCCATGTAGGAAGAAGGAGGCATGCCCATTATGCCCAGGTTTTGGCAAAGAGGCAACTCATAGCACATACACTGACACGGTAGGGACCCAGAGAATGACACCTCTATCTAACTTGCATATTCAGTAAAAGGGATGCCAAACATGACACTACCTGTGCTTTACCATGTGTAGGGAGTGTACTATGTGCATCCAACATAGTCAGCCCTCCAGCACCGTCCTCAATACTGGCACAGCCACAAGGTAAATCACTCTTCCTATCAGTTGCTGAATGGAGTAGTATGTTCTGATAGTTGTATCTATAGTATGGATGTGAGCACGCAAGGGAATCGGGTGGCTGAATGGAATGGCAGCAGATAGTGGACACCTATATAAGCTGCAGTAAATCCCTAACAAATACTGGTGTCAACAAAGTAGGCAGTACTAGACAAGGTGACAAATCTCACTGCAGTACATGTGGTGGCCCAAATGTATGTCCATAGGACAGACACATGCATGTCAGTGAGGCACACATACCCATCACCTGCCTCAGCCAGCAGGACAGGTGTAGATGACCATAAAGAAAGGCTGGGCCAAAGCCTCCAATTGATGGCTGTGGTTAACAGCCCCCCTCCAGACCTACACAGATAGAACTTAACAGGTCTGGCAGTTGTATGTTATTTCTGAAGGATAAGAAGTCTCTAGATCTGTACTCTACTGATATGCCTCCAGTCTGCATGATAGGTCAGAATGCAAAATAAAATGTAAGCCAGCAGAGTACATGAAATACCAGTACAGTCATAGCAAATGTTTAAAGTCATCAGGTGTGCCCCCCAATCCTGTGTAGAAATGCAGTAACATATACATGTGGGTTTAATATTAGTGGAGCATGGATTACCTGAGCTGGTGCAGTCCACAGGATAAATTGTTGCATGTGTACAATAGGCAGGGGTCCGTGTGTTAGGTTGTTGTGTGTTCAATATTGTCTGGAAGTGGTCAGCATATAAGCATGGAGGGTTGTGTCTCGGCGGCCTATGGCCAGTGCTGTTGATGACAGGGCCATGTTCCAACAACTGCAGTGCCAACCGCAATGCTTCTCAGCAATACCCATTTCAGCAGTCATCCATACTCACTGTCCAGATGTCAGTATCTGTCACCATCTGAAAGATGGACATGCCATGAATGTGGGCCCAGACATACACACAGTACACAGGTGGAAGTACTCTAGACAGAGTACATAAAATGTAACTGTCAACTGCACACACCTTTGGAATTGTACATACAGGTTAGCAACACATTAGTTGTCTGTGTAGTATGGAATACTTATGTAGTCTGGCCAATCAGTGACAGACCACAAAAGGCACAGTTATGAAGTAAGAGAGACTGCCTATGTCCCTGAACAAGGCAGCATAAGGGGAATGTCCCATGTATATCTGTGAGTCAGCTGCAAGAAGCTTCCATATCACACATGCACTCAGCTCACCCCACCATCAGCCACAGGTTTATCACAGGTGATATCCTTGCTGTTGGGAATGAGTACAGTATGACCCCCCACTTCTTCATGGGAATACCCACAGAATGCAGCATGCCAAAGAGGTGTCCCATGCAGCTGTATCACTAGCTGTAAGCAATACCCTGCCAGCATTCAGACCAATGGATTAATATGGACAGGAACTATTGCCATTAACACCTTGCACACTTACCCTGTCACCCCAGGGGAATCCAGTGGCTCACAGCCTGGGAATGTAGGAGTGACAGAATCCACTGGCCTGTTACAGATGGCCTGCATCACTACCAGATGGCCTACAGTCCTCTGTCAAATGCCTGCACCTCACCCATAGTGCCAATATATGTTACCTCATGGGGTCCCAACTAACAACATAACACAGTCAACAGAACACAAATACAAGATCATGTTGACAAATCACAGTAGCATGCCCACCATGTCCTATGCCATGAACTGTGGAGCCACCCCTAAATACTGCTGGGATGAAGGTACAACTATAGGGATACTTCTCAGATATCACTCGCATAATGTTAGGAGGAGGATAGAATAACAGAGTGGGGGGTGTAGAAGCATAGACATCATGGAGTGTGTAAAATCTGAAACTCTGATGTGTGCCCATACTACCCCTGCCTGCAAACCCAGTAATGGGTGGCTACAAACCTGCTCGTAAACCACAATGTGAAGGGGAACTGACCAGATATATGAGCCCTGCCTCTGGGTAACCTGGGTGAATCTGTACAGCTGAGAGGTATGGCAACAGCAGGATATGGCCATGCTGTGACGTCAATATATGTACAAGAAGGGGGTCCTCATCCATCATAGTACCAAGGAGCTGGACCATTTACACAGACCCATCAGAAAGTATCTACAGCTATCCCTCCAGAATGGCATGAGTGTACAAGAATATGTAGGCTGCAGACCACAATACTGGACACAGCTTCATTCATCTTGTATTTCCCAGGAAATAACTGTGAGCAAGTAAGTATATCTGTCAGACATAATATATCACAATGTAAAACAGTACATATGTCTGAATATCTCTGCTAACACCAACCATGTAAAACAAGCAGCACAGACACAATAGTTACAGTATCCCACTATTTGCCACCCATTATGACTCTATATTGTAAACCTATCTACAGATATCCTGCAGAAACAGATTGCTAGCTGTAGGTGTAGAACACCAAACCCTGGACTGAAGTACAACCTACCTGGAATGGATTCACACACGCAATACAAAAGGTCATAATGGGCATCCTGCTACACTTAGAGAAATAAAACCCATGTCTGACAACACAGTGGACTATACATATCTGTCAGTCACAGATGTCTATGCACACACACACCACATTGTACACCATTCCTGCTTTGCACACACATTGGATAGGAACACTCACACATATCCAAGGCCAACACACTATAATATGTCAAACATACACACACCGATGTGGGAAAGAGAGAGACAATGACAGAGAGATTTCCATCATGAGGCCTGTTCCACCCACCACGCATCCAATTGGCTATCACAATATGTGTTGATGTCAATGACTGTAGACATTGCTTTTGGTAGCCCTCATCCCTACAGTCTCTGTGGTGCTTGTGATAACTGTGTAACACGATAGTACAAATCAGTATTCATCTAGCATTTGTATGCCTAGTCCTGTCAGATGTAAAGTTGCGTGTGTTTTCAGCGGAATGGTTTATGGCCCATTTACATACACTGTACTTCCCATTACCCATGTTAGCACTCCTGCTGATGTCAGTCACCTTGAAATAACCCTCTGGCCAAGTCTCAGCTGTATAATCTGCATGGCTCTTACGATATGTGTGTAATACTGTAGTGTAGAAAACTAGTTAGGTAGGAGTTCTAATTCCAGATATAGCAACCAGGTGTGTGTGTGTGTGTGTGTGTGTGTGTGTGTGTGTGTGTGTGTGTGTGTGTGTGTGTGTGTGTGGAGATAAATGATTTTGAGGCCATTCACAGTCACTACACCTCCCATTGCCCTACTTTAGCATGCCTTCAGATGTCATTCACCTTGAAATAACCTTTTGGGTAATTGCCAGCCCCTTAAGCTCCATAACACTTGTGAGAACTGCATAATGTTATAGTGTAGCATACTATTTAGGTAGGAGTTCTAATCCCAGACATGGCAACTGTGTTAGTGTGAGAGAGTGTGTCTTTGGTGATACCTGATTTTATGGACATTGACACTTACTACTCTCCACTTACCCCTCCATTAGCACGGCTGCTTATGTTAGTCACCTTCAAAGATAGCTTTGGACAGCTCTCCAACATGTAAGCTCTGTGGTGCTTGCGATAACTGTATAATACTATAGTGTACCATACTAGTTAGGTAGGAGCTCTTTTCCCAGACATGGTAACTGAAACAGTGTGTGTTTGTGTGAGAGAGTGTGTGTGTCTTTGATGATACCTTATTTTGTGGACATTGACACTTACTACTCTCCCCTAATCCCTCCTTTAGCACTGCTGCTGATGTTAGTCACCTTCAAAAATACATTTGGAGAGCTGTCCAACATATAAGCTCCATGGTGCTTGTGATAACTGTGTAATACTATAGTGTACCATACCAGTTAGGTAGCAGTTCTAATCCCAGACATGACAACTGTGAACGTGTGTGTGTGTGTGTGTGTGTGTGTGTGTGTGTGTGTGTGTGTAAGATAGTGTGTGTGTGTGTGTGTCTTTGATGATACCTGATCTTATGGACATTGGCACTTACTACCCTCTTCTTACCCCTCCTTTAGCACTGCTGCTGATGTTAGTCACCTTCAAAGATACCTTGGCACAGCTCTCCAACATGTAAGCTCCATGGCGTGTGCCATAAATGTGGGACAATGTAGTAGCAGTAACTACATAGCTATGTATTTTAATCTCATCCGTGGCAAGTGATTGTGTGTGTACATATGTCTACACATGTATGTCTGTACCTCAAAGATTTTGGCCCCATTTACACCTAGTACACATCTCAGCCTGACTTTAGCAGCCCTGCAGATATCATTTACCTTAGAAGTACCTGTTGCCAACCCTAAACCATGTAAGGTCAGTGGTGCATGTGGTAAATACATAACCATAATGGTCCATAAAGATTGTTAGCGGTTTGAACCTCGCTCCTGGCAAATGTAAATGTGTGTGTGTAGGGTAAAATTATTTTTGGGATCTCTCACCCACTACATCATCCAGTGCTTGTATTTACAAGGGCTGGTCATGTTCCTCACCTTAGAAGTACCTTGGGACAACATCCATCCTATTAGCTCCGTCATGTGTGCGATAAATGCGGTACACTATAGTAGCAATACATCGCTAGTTAGGGGTTTGAATCTCAGTACTTGCAAGTTTGTGTCTGTGTGTCTGTCTGTCATCAGTATCCTATGTGGAAGTTGCTGTGATTGTGTAATAACAGGATCCAATATGAGGCAGGGTTTGCTAAATTATGCTGAGGACCTAGTATATGTCACAATGTCCACCTTATAAGGTCAACAGATGCCCTACATGTGACATTGTGGATTGGTGAACAATATAGGCAGCCCTTCTATTACTCAGAGAACACTCTCCACCCATGTCTCATACACAAACACACTTGGTTCATAGGTTGGTTGGTTCATAAGTTAGTATTAGGCTATTTGCCCTATGGCCTATACAAGCCTAGCCAAACAATTCCCCAGATATTTCTTCCCACTATATTTACTTCCCTAAACCCCTGTCTAGCAGGGCGATTGACGTGATCCCTGGTGTGAATTTCTTATCTCCCATCCAATCGTCAAGGTTCCTTTTGAAGAGGGCCAAGGAGGCGCTCTGCTTGACATGTATGAGCAGTCTGTTCCAGAGTATGGGGAGTCTCTGGGTCAGGAATCTATCCCTCCAGCATGTTTTGTTCACTGTGATGACAAGGTTTAGATCCCTGGAGCGTGTGGCTCTTGGCTAGGCAACAACCACTATATTGGTAGTTCCCTGCATATTGCCTCACAGATAGTAACCATGGTGTGATTGCAGTGGACTACATGCCTGTTGACCACAACAGTGCCACTGACATCAGAAAGTATTTTGATGTGTTACATCTCCTGACTGAGTGTGTGTTATCCAGCAAGTAAAAGGACATGGCACCCAGTTCCATCCCCCTCAGTTGGCAAATAAATGAGTACAGTGGCCCTTTTGCCATGTTCCCCATTGGACACCTGCAACAACTGTAGAGTCTGCAAATGTAACACACAAAGGGAATACCATACCTTGTACACATGCGCTATATGGACAGACTCCATTAACTCCACTGAATACCCATATCATGCTGTCAGTGTAGGTGCAAGGATGACCTCACTTACATAGCCAGGTCTCACCAAATGAGGTCAGGAGTGCTGCATCAGAAGATAACAATCTGCCCACACAACATGCCCCATAGACCTCAAGTACACTTCCACATAAAAAAGAACATCCATGTGGGACATGTGCACAACCCAGACATTGTCCATGTTATGGAATATAGATCACATACATGGGAAGCAGTGCACCTCACTGGCCACTCACAATAGTAACCCAGATGAGTGGATGATGAATACAATACCCACCCCTGCGGACCACTCCAGGAATTACACCCCTGAGCCACACTGGAGACTATTGCCATGTGGCCTAATGCCAAGGTATTTCATTGACCTAGCCTTGCAGAGCCTTCATACCCATTATCACCTACTAAACACCTGTGAAGCAATGAACCTATGGATCTCAGTACTGGCAAGTGTGTGTGTGTGTGTGTGTGTGTGTGTGTGTGTGTGTGTGTGTGTGTGTGTGTGTGTGTGTGTGTGGAGATGAATGATTTTGAGGCCATTCTCACTCACTACGCCTCCCATTGCCCTACTTTAGCACACCTGCTGTCAGTCACCTTGAAATAACCCTTTGGTCATGTTTCAGCCCTATAAGCTCTGTGGTGCTTGCAATAACTGTGGAATACTGTAGTGTAGCAAACTTGTTAGGTAGGAGTTCTAATCCTGATCGTGCCAATTGTGGTAATGTGTGTGTTTCTGTGAGAGAGAGTGTGTGTCTTTGTTGACACCTGATTTTGTGGACATTTACACTTACTAAACTTCCCTTACCCCTCCTTTAGCACTGCTGCTGATGTCACTCACCTTCAAAGATACCTTTAGACAGCTCTCCAACATTAAGCTCCATGGAATGTGCAATAACTGCATAACACTGTAATAGCAATACTTAGCAAGGTAGGGATTTGAAACTCAGTACTGGTAAGCGTGTATGTTATCAGTAACTTGTGTGGGTGTTGGGGTGATTGTGTAATGACAGGATCCATTGTAGTGTGGGTTTTGCTACATCATTATATTGAGGACCTAAATGTCCCAATGTCCACATTGCAAGGCCAACAGTTTTCAAACACTGTAAAGGTTGTTGTAGACAATCCACAGCTATAAATGTGTACTGTCTTGTGCAATTACTGTGTGACAGTATGGATTCTTAAACAATATAGACAACCATTATAATACTCAGATACCACTCTCCACCAAAGGATCATACACAAACACTCTTGGCTCTTACTCCCTTCCTTTCTTAATTTCTCTCTGTCTCTCTCTCTCTCTCTCTCTCTGGTGGATGTGAAAAGTACATATGTTTTGCATAGGCAGCAGCTTGACTTTTGTAGGTAATACTCATGATCAGCTGATGGTCTGTGCAGGAATTGGAGTCCCCCACTTGCTAATTGCATGTGGAACAGCTGTGGTATCATTCCTATAGCCAATTGCATGGAAACACACTCCTATAACTAAGCACTTCATGTGGGTGTTGGCCCTTTTCCTTCACTGTGAGCAGGACTTCATGTGGGTGTCTGACAAACAGCATCACAGAGGGTAGTTGGAAATACCTCTTACAACATACACTGTGGAAACAGGCCAACAAACAGGAGGGGGGTGTTCCAGTCATGGGGACAGAATGTAAGTATTGCTGTTCTACATTTGAAGTAATGCTGGTTTAACAGGGTTTATGTGGATATGGCTGTTCTACATGATTTAAAGTCTGGCATGACAGTGTTATGTGTTGAGGAAACTCTCACCTATAGGGCTGTCTTCAGACTGGCCAGAGTTTTGAGTCTTAGATGTGGTGTATTACTCACACATTTACTATATTTAGAAATGCAATAGCATACTCTGATGATTGCAGTCAGTACATGGTGACATACAAGTGTGTTACTGATTTCATATCCCTCAGAAGAGATATGTCACAACAAACCCTGTTACACCAGGAATTTTCTCAGTTTATCACAGCAATATGTCAATATTGGCCCTGTGTTTATGCCTCTGTCCCCCAAGTCTGTCACCCTTTGTCCATACGTCATGCAGTAAGAGGTGCATATGTACAGTATATCATTACTTACTGACATTATTCCTGATAACAAGAGAGTGATATATCAGATTGCAAGACATGTTATGTATAGTAGACCTTATATTTGAGGACAGAACCTGGACATTCTGTTGTAGTCTGTACAGTAGTGAGGTCTGTGTACTTATGCTGATTGTTAACAGAGTGTCAGTATTGTGTAGCAGTGTATTGTGAGTATGTTACTTGGGCTGTGTACAGACTGTGGTAGATGTCAGTGTTCTTGATCCTGTCCTATGTGACGTTGCATGCTGCACCAGTTTCTGGTACCATCAGCATACATGTTTGTAGGGCCAAACTGAGACATGTCCAATACCATAGTCAGGCATCAGTCTGCACTGTGAATTGGGCCAGTATATGTAGGGTTAATGTGTGAGTAGCAAATATGAGGATGGTTTTGTTCACACAGTCAATATACTGTACTATTAATTAGGCTAACCATAATGTGACTGTGTTGAGATTGGTTGTGGACATGCACTTTCACAATGGTGTCTGTTACTCCATGCTGTTACATGACTGTAGTGCCTGCTATATTTGCAAGCACATGTGTATTCCACTATAGGAAACTTGGATCAGTGTTGTGGCAGTCTGCCTGTAGTTTACACATTGCTTTGTGACATGCTTAGCAGCTCAGTGTATTTACCTTGTGTGATGTTATGTCCAGATATTTGTCATATGTACTGTTACCTTGCCACCATATGTGTTGTGTATTTCTCAAAAAGCAGTGGGATGAGGTGAAGATGTATGTCACTAATGAGTGGGAAGTATGTCGGCTTGGGACCTCTGCTCCTCCAGTTAATATGTGTTAGGACAGACAGGAGGATGTGAAAGTATCAACTGTGTGAGCTTATCTATTACAGTATTTGTGTGATATTCCCATTTTCATGACTGTAAACATCCCCTTTGTCAGGCTTGGTCCACACGTCTTTCACTAAGGAGTTCTGTGTATACCTCTGGATTGACCAGATTGTTTCAGACTGTCCACGTTTATTGGTCATATTACTTCTGTATTCCACAGCAAATTACTGTGATTTGTGTGGTACTTCACTATGATGATTTTTATGATGTCTGTCAGTAACTGATGGCGTACATGTCAGTATCAGAAGTGACTTCCTACACAACATGTCTGTTGACACAACCCATGTTACTGTAGCAGCATTCTACATTTATAACTGCAATGCTTACATTACATTCCCTTGCACTAAGAGGTTGTGAATTGTAGTATTGAGGTATGACTCCACTACATGTTATGGGCATATTTTATATATACATGCATATATATATATATATATATATATATATATATATATATATATATATAGATAGATATATCTGTATGCACTACCTCATGTGGATATCTTGTTCGATATGTTGTAAATATTCTTATGCAACCATTCTCAGGAATTGTAAACCTGGAAAAAGTTCATTCTACCTCATGTGAATATCTTATTCTGTATTTTTGTAAATATTTTTTCAGCAATGTACTGTAAAATGTTTTGAAATGTCTGCTATGTTAACTTGATTGTAACCTTAATATATACTGTTTTTAAATTGTAACCTTTTACATATTGGTATAATGTATCTGTGTTGGAGCTTTTCTCCCCGGGCCTCTACTGAAAATGGACATATATCCAGTTGGACTAGCCCGGTCAACAAATGTAAAATAAATAAATAAATAAATAAAATATATGTATATAAATATATGTATATAAATGTATATGTGTTTATGTACACACACACACACATATATATATATATATATATATATATATATGGATCTATCTTACAACGTCGACAAGTCAAAACGCCGAAAACGAAATCACCGACACCACATAACCGACATTTCACAAACACGAAACCTCACATGCCCGACACACCATAATCCCGACAAGCAACAAACAAAACAAATCCCCGGTCCAAAAAGCACACACACAACACAAGCACACCAAAATCCTTACAAACCAACACTAAACCTCACATACACAACTACCTACAACCTTAACCCAAACCCTAACCCTAAGGTCCGCCACTATCGCACACTCACCTAACCCGCGCCCTAAACCTAACTCACTTAACCCGCCCCTAACCCACAAACTATCACAGTCGCACACTTACCTAGGCTGCCCTAACCCTAACTCACTTAACCGCCCCTAACCCACAAAGTATCACAGTCGCACACTTACCTAGCGAGCGGCCTAAGCCTGAGTCACTTAACGCGCCCCTAACCCACAAACTATCACAGTCGCACACTTACCTAGCCCGCCCTAACCCTAACTCACTTAACCGCCCGCCCTAACCCACAAACTATCACAGTCGCACACTTACCTTACTCGCACCCTAACGTCCGTCACTACCGCATACATACACAGCCTTTTCCCATGTCGATGTTCTCAGCGTCGGGGTTTTGATCCGTCGGTCTTCTCCGTTTTCGATCTTCTGGCGTCGGTGTTCTCGCTGTCGGCGTTCTGACTTGTCGACGTAGTCAGATAGATCCATATATATATATATATAGATATATATATTTAATCTATCTATATATATATATATATATATATATATATATATATCTATGTATATATATCTATATATATCTATATATATCTATATATATATATATATATATATATATATATATATATATATCCATATCCTTGTTATGCATAAACATGAGTGTTGTATATACCTTCTCAGATGTATCCCACCATATTTATCTGATATATGTATATTTAGATATAAAAGCATGACTGATTCAACACTATTTTCACTAAAAAGTTGTAAACAATTGTACTAGTCGAAGCAGTTGTTCACAGCTATTCAGTATGTGTACTGAATGATATATTTGAACAAGCAACAGATATTTGTACAGCTCAGATGGCTTAGTGGTTAAGTGTTATGACTATAGTCTAGAGGGTCCTGGGTTCAAGACTTGCAAGGGCTGTTTATTTTGTTGCTAGGCAGAACAAGGACTGTTGGATACAAAGTGGTTAAGGCAGTTTTGAGCAACTTTAAGCGGTTTTGTGCGGGTTTGCGTGACAGTAAGTGGTGCTAATGTACTGTTAAATGAAAAGGTGTTTACACCATGTAGGCTTCACTTACACAGAGCACAAATCTGCTTAGCATTTACATTTCATCAGTGCTTACACCTGCTAAGCATAGCTCAGCCCTAGTAACCAGTGATCACATTCCAGTCTGATAAAATAGCAGGGTAATGACCTCTGTAATAGCCATCTGAGCTGTACAAATATCTGTTGCTTGTTCAAATATATCATTTATTTAATTAAATGTATATAACATGCTTCTGTGTGCTGTCATTACAGTAGCAAGGGGTGTGAGTATAATGGGACACCCGAGGAGTTTACATGGCTAGTACCACAATCTTTTCTATGTGTATGTGTTTCATACATGGGTAGTACCCCAGGTTATATGCAGTCACACTTGCATGTGTTGTATCATTATGTTACTACTTTTAACAGTGCTTTTCCAAGTAAGGGTAGATTGCAGATTGTAGTACTGGAACCATACACCCCTGCATGCAAAGCTGGACTCTGAGTACTGACTATTGTGTTCTTGGTGTGTGAGTTGTATGTTATTAAGTATCTCCTATTTGATAGTCATCTGATATGTGCTTATTTACTGTAGACTGTTATGTGTTTAAGACATGTCATTGAGGGTTGCTGTCATATAGTAATGGCATACCTAGCAGTGTCAGACGTCTATCTGTCAAAACATTCATCCTAATGTATTACCTGTTGGCTAGCTAATTTCTGTCTGTCCTCTTTACAGATGTGCAGATGTCAGGTATCCATCTTGACTGCTTACAGGCAGTCTCTGACTGACACTGACATGTCTGCCCAGCTATGTTATGAATGCCACAGCTAGGAAACCCCACCCTGTATGCACCATATGTTATGGGATACCTCAGCCAGACTACAAGGGTCAACAGAACATGCTTGGGTACAGGTCTCTAGCCCAGACACTGGCTATGTTATGTAATATATGTTGCATACATGTAAATTGGAGCACCTCACTGGCCCTCTGCAAGAGAATACCAGATGATTGGATGTTGAATTTAACTGTCCCCCTGGGGATCACTCAGGTGGCATCAGTTGATAGATGGCCTGATGACAAATGTCAGGTGTCATGATACCAGTGTACCCACATGCCCTCCTCTTCTCATCTCTCAGTGGACATTAGCCTGGTACACACCTAGGAACACTTGCACCTATGGACCCTAGTACTGACAAATGTGTCCGTGTGCATTATGGAGAATAACAGTGTGTGTTTGTAAACTTGCAGTTGAAAATACTCTGAGGACCTTCTCACCCACTACACCCCCCCCCATTACCATACTTAGAAATGGCTGCTGCTGTAATTGACTTTAAATGTACCTAGTTACACTCTTCACCCTATGGGCTACCTGGAGCTTGCAGTACCAGCATAACACTGCTCTACAAATGGGTAGATAGGTGTGGGTCACCCTCTGAGTCCTGGAAAGTGTATGTATGTGTGCGAGCATGCATATTTGTAGGAGACAGCATTCTGCGGCCACATTCTCCAAATACAATAAACCTTGCCATACATTATAAGGGATAGTGATGTTGCTGACATCAGGAGAGCCATGACAAACCCTCACCCTACTATCCCTGTGGCATGTACAATAAATGTATATCCCTGTAGTAGCACTGATTAGATAGACAAGCAGTTGTATTGCAGTCCTGGTCAATGTGTGATTGTGGGTATGTCAGAGCATTATGATGGGTTTCAGTGAGTACAATATCCAATGTGGGGTGTGGGTGCTGGGTATACTGTCTTTACACCATGGTACCCCCAGTACATGTCCCAAGGTCCACTGTATGAGGACTGCTGTCATAATCAACCATACAGGTAACTGATTACACTATCCAGCCTAATGATGCATGTGCTGTGTGCAAAAACTCTGTAACAGAATGGACTCCCTGACAAGGTAGTTAGCACTGCTAAACCCAGGTCTGTCAAATGTGTCTATGACTGTATGTGTTTGTCAATGTGTATATGACAGTATGTCATAACTATGTATTTTTCATTAACACCCAGTACACCCCCATTACCGTACTGTACAGTGCCTGGTGATGTTCTTCACTTAACAGGAAACTCGAGACACACCTGACCCTAAAAGCTCTGTGGTGTGTGCAATTAAAGCCAAACACATTAGTAGCAATAAGTACCTAGGTATGGGGTTTTACTCTCAGTGTTGCCAAGTAAGTGTGTGTGTATGTGAAGGGATCTACTTCAGTATGCAGAAAATACATATCCCAGGAGATCATTTGTCCGAGAACTAACTGGCTAAAGGTAACATTTCAAAGCAATCATCTTGTGGAAATACATTCAAGCAAAATGAGTAATGGATGTGTAAATGCCCTCTTCCCCACTGTACAGATGTACAGTGATACAGGAGTTGGTATATATACATGGGTGTGGTTGTTGTGGACACAGCCACCAACATTGGGGTTATTGTTGAGGGTATCCCCCCACTTAGTGTACTATCCCCGCGCTTGGTGTGCTGTTATACTGTACAGTTTATGTTAACAGGTTAAGTAGTTGTTAATTACACTATGTGTGGTTCTTCCCCACCCCACAACCTCCAAAGTGGGGGGCTGTGCTATCCACACCAACACGTCTATGTTTACCAACTCCAGGATTGCACTACAATGGGGAAGAGGACATATACCCTGCCAGAACAATAGTCAATGACATTAAACTGGCGAGCTGATTATTTCCTGATGTGATGTTTTGGCAGTTTGGTCTGGGTGGAATTACATAGGCCAAAATGAGTTCACTGCAAAATGAAGTACATCCATGTGAACAGTATTCTCTGTGTATTGCATCAACACCAAAGCGTTTGTGTGTGTGTGTGTGTGTGTGTGTGTGTGTGTGTGTGTGTGTTTTATTCACGAACATTTGGTGTGTGCCACCCAGTACACTTACAGTTGTCTACTGTGGAAGAGCTGCTGACATCAGCCACCAATGCATTCACCTGTATACACCCCTCAGACCTATTAGCCATGTGGGGCATGCAGTAACTGTTATACAGACCTGTTACCTGTGTTCAGCTGTACCTGAGATATGTCACAGTCAATGTGTCACCACAGTGCTACACTCCTTGTAGGACAGGACAGCAGGCCAACATCTTGCTGACACATAGACACCTAGAACACAAACATCATACATTATGGAGACCACAGTCAGTCAGTGTTAATAACAGCTATAATGCATCATGGCTGGATAGCTACACACCCTGACATGTAAGCATTAATCATTCCAGCTGAAAACATGTTGAACAGCATTACACTGCTAAATCTTAGGACATTCACCCTGTGCATCAGAACCATATCAGCATGTTCCTGCATCAATTGTATGGATGACAGGGATGTGGCACAGGTATCATCATATGTACAGGGAGTGTTGTGGGTTTGCAAGAGGCCTAGGCTGAGCGGTTTGGTTGATATCATGTGTGTGGATTAGGGGGTTCTTTATTAAATGGGCTGTGCAAATGTTTGTGTAGGTTTGAAGGTGCCCTAGCTATGTTGGTGAAGTGTGTGTGTATGTATGTATGCACAGGTCTGCCATGTGGCTGCTCTATACAGGGGTTTGTTGGACAGCTGCAGACCGTACATGGCAGGGTGTACAGTTCACTGTCTCCGGCCATGGACATGGGAACTGTGCTTGCCAGGGGTTTCACTGGCACTCCCAGTCAAAAGCCCAGATATGGTACTCTCCCCTGATGATAACTGTCCACTGGATCTGCGTCCCTGTTGGGACTGGCCGGGACCACGTACATGTGGCCTGCTGTGTTGTGGTGTGGACAGCACCCCTCTGCAGTGCTGGTGTTGGTACTGCCACTACGGGAGCGGCCGTGAGTTGTTGCATGTCTATGTAGACCTCCACCTGTTGGTGTTGCTGACCTACGATCACCTGACTGCCACCCTACTCCCACCACATGCTCTACCACAGATACCACACAGTCGAGGATTCCCACCATCTCACACAACCATCTATCCAGGACCTCTGCAAAATAACGGTGGGAACCTGCAAGATCATGGATGTTGTCAAGTACAGCAGAATGAGTAGCCCTCTGGAGCCTCAGACTCTGTCTGGTATAATATTCCATACATGCCTGTGCCTCCATGATGGCCCAAAACATGTGTCTGGTGACACCTTCTGTGGCACTTCTTCGAGGGGCATGATGGCCAGCAGCCCTCCTATGAGCACGCCTGTACATCTGCCTGTGTGGTACCTCATTGGCCATCCAGCTATGGCTGCTATGTACAGACACACTCGCCATAGTCCCCACACTGTCCTGTCCCATGCCACCACCCACCAACTGTTACTCATCTATAGCCACTGTTGATGGGGTATGTATGGGCATTGTGACTGTGTGCGGAGATGGCGTGGATAAAAGTGAGATGTCAACCGAAGGCACAGATTCAGCCCCTGACAACCCTGACTGTGTTTCACCATGCCTGTCATCATTGTTAGAGACTGTATGGACACTAAAATTAGTTTTCCTGCAGGAGGGACCCTGACCCACCTCGCCACCTGTGAGGGGCAAACAAAAATGTAATTTAAGACCTGTACATTATGGTTTACCTCCATACATACACACACACACACACACACACACACACACACACACACAGCTGAGGTGGCGCAAAGATGTTACACAGACCTCTCATTACCCAACAGTCAACATGCATGTCATATGGCCCTCAACAGCATGCACTGCAGCCATACTCAATCCTTGTTACAAACATTATACATCTCTGTGATGCATGTGTTGTGTTAGTAGGTGATGCCTCTTCCCTTGGAACACATTGCACCCATGTATACAGTATTGCTGTGCACCTGTACAGCACACTGGCATGTACTGTGCACCATACCTCACGAGTGTACACACCATTGCTGAATGTTTATATGTGTGGCAGTTATGTTTGCTCTGTTGCTCATAGCCCCTATGTGCTTGTCTGGCACATACCTGGGATGATATGAGGACTGATGTCAATAGTTAATGCCTGACCTCTGATTTGCAGATCTCATCAGCAGTGCATGTATGAGCAATAAAATCCAATTACACTGACAACCTTCAAAGCTTAATGTGGATATGAGGAGTGTACACACCCTTGTTGACATGCCAGCCTCTTTCATGATATGCAATGGGGTTACAATACTGCATATGTTAACATTACACACACCTGATATGCGACATATGACCTGTGCAATCCAATGCAGTAGCAAACAAATGTTGTTAGTTGTGCAGATGCTGAATAAAATGTATACAATATATGGGTTGCATAAGTGTGCACACCTGTAACACAATGGTTTGTTGCAGCACCTGTTAAGTGAACTACAGCAGTCAATATTCATGGAAGGGGTATACTAGCATGGCCCATCTTCACTTCCCATTATTTGGTCACTCCGCCCTGCAAATGTCCCCCAACTCTGCCGGATTGCAAGGTCAGCTCATGTGCATGTGTGTGTATCAAAAGATCAAATGCTGAAAGGATTTGAACACCAAAACCTCGAACTTGAAAGTTCAAAGGCTGAAAATATCGAAGCCGCGGAACATCAATTTCTTTCCCAGGGAAAGAATTTGGTGAGCCATTTCCACAGCTTCGCTATTTCCTCCACTGTGGTGTGATCTTGGGGTTGGTATATTTAAGTAGGGAGGTGTGGGTAGAAATAGTTTGTAGTGCTCGTGTGTTTTGCGTTTTGTACTGGAACAGAGATTTTTTTCCTGGGGAAAAAAATCACTGTTCTCAGTCTTTGAGGTTTTCAGCTTTCGTGGTTTTGGGTTTGATGTTATAACATTTTAAGTTTTGACACTTTGATGTTTTGATGTAGACCCCATGTGCACAGCCCTTGGAGGACACACAGTGGCTTCACTATTGCTGTGGGGTCAGGGTTATGATCTTGACTTTGTTCAGATACAGCCATTCTTAGCGAGCTTTGTATGTATGCTTCAGTTTACTGTTGTGTTTCAGGATGCCACCCCTCCCTATCCTCAGCCTTATTGCAGATGCTTGACAACTGTGGGCCACAGATGAGTGTTATTTTGCAGTGTTCCAAATTCTGAACGCTATGTCTACCAGCCTAGTTCCTGCTAATGAACAGTAAACCTAAAGGTGTACACTGGCACCAGCAATGTAAAAATGGGGATGGTGGCCCTGAGGTGGAGTGAGGTGTTGCTTGTGCACCACATGTATCTTTATGAATAATGTCTGTAGGTTTCAGCCTTGGTCTCATGACACCATTACACATTGCAACACATGCCTTTGGGAGATTTGATGTTATGCATATACTACCTATAAAGAGACCTGGATGATGTTTCCTGTGGAACAACTCTTCTGTCTGATAACCCTAACCCACAGGCCATCTTATGTAGATTCCAGGTGATTGTCGACACAGGTACTGCACAGGCAGTATTTGTTAGACATTCCTGCAAGTCCCTCAGTGTTGCTGCATGTTCCTGGGCAGCCTCCATGGACAGTTTGCAACATATGTTGTCATCTGTTTTGGATGGGCATCTGTTTATTTTCTGCATTAATGTTGTCCCATACTACATGCACACATACTTTACTGTCTGCACTGTTTGCCATGGTATATGCAATGGTGACGTAAGGCTACTTTTCCCAGTCCTGAGTGTTGCCTTTCGGATATGGGATCCATTTTATGGTTTGTAAGATGTGTGCAAGCCACGGCTGCCTCTGTTGCAGGTGAGTGGGCAAATGTCATAGACATATTTCTTGGACAGCAGACCATTACTTGGTGTGACATTGAGGCCCTGTACTTAATGGAAGGTGTGTACTCAATAAGAGCGAATGCTGTCAGTACCTCACAAGCTGCTTCCACAGTATGTTATTTGGAGTGTGTGCACTCATATGCTTCCAGTGTTTGTTAAGGTATGTATTCCCCATATTTGTTGTCCTAACATAGGATTCCATATTACACATTCATTGCTCATGTTAGGATCACATTACAGGTTGTAAAAGGTGTGGAATGTGGTATTGTGATTTGCCGTTGTTTATATCAGGAACAGTTCCCATTGTAATAGTGGTGTATACATTGCTGTAGCCACTGTATAAGGGTAATGTTTCGGACAGGACCCTACTGTAGGCCATTTGTCCCACCATGATGTTCATCTCTGTCCACACATCCTGCACTGACAGGTTGTTAGGTATACTGTAGGACTCTTACATACCCTTCAGATATGCCACCATAGTGACCACTGTTATGATGCAGTGCAGGTAACAGCAACAATAAGTGAACATGTACAGCTTGCATTGAGTTTGTGTGGTAAATGTGTGCATGGCAAATAAAATGGCCAGTGTATTGGCAAACCTGAACAAAACCACCCCATACTCACCAGCTACAGGCTGCTGCCCCAGTTGTATACCAGAGGAACCTAATTAGTTGTGTGAGAGACATAATGTCAGTAGCCACAGCTGTGGCATTGGTACAACATGGGAGCAGCATTTCAGCACATCAAGAATACAAACCCACAATACTAGAGATTATGCACATCTGTCATTACTACACTGCAGCAACAGACTATCTTATCTGACTTATGCATGTAGATACTTTACAGATGGTAATGGATAAGCAACGGTGGTCTACTAATGTGCCCTGGAGCCTTACCTGTACACTCCTCATCCGTTGTGTGGATGGTACCCACTTCTGCAATATTGTCTTCAGCTTTCTGGCTTGGCTGGTGGGCAGGTGCCCCAAGGCTGGCGAGGAGGTCCTCAGCATGTTTCAGTAGGGGCTGGATGGCATGACCCCCACTTGTGGCTAGCTGGTCCCTCCTAACTGCAACGGCATGCTGACAGGTGTGGTGGGTCAGATCTGTGCAGCGATACCACACCTGCTTATAATTACAGTTGTGCAGGCTGACATCCTTTAACCTGTGGACAAGCTCGTTCCACAGGGCAGTCCTCTCCTGCAGATCCTGGACCATGCACATGAAGAGGATGGCATGATGGACTATGAGGTACTGGATTATTGCATCATTTTCCAGGGGTGTGTTTGCTGGCATACGTTCCCGGGACATTGTACCTGGAAGATATAAACATGAAAAAAGGTCAGAGGATCTCATACAGTTTTCCATGTGCACATTGACAGTGGGTATTACTTGCAAATAATCCAGACTATACCATAACACTGTAAGCTATCATGGCTTGTACATCTTGCATTATACTCCTGGCCCTGACCTGTCCAGTTCCCCCAATATTGGACACTTAATGGCATAATCCAATACACACCATTCAGTTCTGTGTAAAGGGATGACAGTGGCCATCTTCCATGTGGATGGTGGCATGTGTCTGACTGTAGTGTGTGATGGGACTGTGGGCATATGTCTGTGTTCATGTATAAAACAAACTGTGATGTTCTCAGGCCCCATGAAGAATTGCTGTTTTTGCCATCAGTCAGCATTATGTGCATGCTCACCATTGATGCGGGCAGGAGTGTGGGTGATGTGCATATCCCCCTGTAATACTGTTCTGGACAGGGTGCCACTATTCCTGCCTATCCTGTCTGATGCAGGTTGCCTGTATCCATGGCATGTGTGTATGAGGTGTGCTTTACCCTCAGTATAGCTTGAATTATGTTACTAGCTCTGAGACTGCGTACATATGTGTTGACATGGATGCAGTTGGCCTTGGTGGTTTGGATATGACTGATTTCTAGTCATAGTTAGCCTTACAGGAGATCACCTGTGAGCCTACATGCTTGCTCAGATAGAGGTGCACTTGCTTCCAGGTTGTGGTCTGCACATATGTGTCCCTGTAGAGCCACTATAGCAACCTGTTATGTGCTTTGTGTCTTGTTGGTGTCCACCAAGGGGGATTGCTCTATCGTTGGTGAAAGATGGTTGTACAAGTAAGATACTGCTGATTCCATAGAGCTACAGTAGATATGAAGTGTACACACCCCTGTTACAATGCATGGTACATTTGCAATTGGAAAATGACCCCACAAAAGCACATATCAACACAATCCCCACCTGTGATATGTCCTATAGCCTGCTCAGTTTAATAGGAAACATAACAACCTGTCCTTTGGAAACATATAGGTTCATAGGTGTGTACTAAGCTAATGGCCCTGGAGCCTTTAGAAGCCAAGCCCATAGGATTATCCTGGCATCGCCCCACACGACCTTAGTTCCTAGTGCCTCTGTCAAGTAAAGCCACTGGAGTGATCCCTGTGGTGAATTTTCTATTTCCCATCCACTCCTCAAGATCTCTCTTGAAGAGGGCCAGTGAGGTGCTTTGCTAGACATGTATGGGAAGTCCATTCCATAGCATGGCCAGTCTCTGGGTTATGAACCTACCACTCCAGCATATGGGAAGTAATACTCAGTACAGTAAGCCAGTTGAATGTGTGTGCACACCCTTACACTGGTAAGTTGCGTAACAACTGGCTGAGATGATTACGGCATCTATTTTTCTTGGTTTGTACTCTACATCATACCACAGCTTCACTTGGCAATGGTTGCTCACCTTCCATGAAAAAGTTTTGTTTCTTTATCAATAGAATTGTACAGGTTATGGGTCACATTTGAAGTGAGAAACATTTTGATATGACTTCCTCTGGTCTTATTGACATACAGCACACAGACCTGGCATTACAACAGGGGTGTGTACACTTTGATATCCAGTGTATATGGGTGTTGATATAGCTGTTAGTGGTAGGCATGGACAGTGGGTCATAACACAGTTGTACACTTCTCTGATTACTACGTGATAAGCATGCCTACTGTAGTACCCATATCAGTGTCATGGCACTTCAACAATCAGTAGCAGTACAAATTTTATTTTGTTGTCTGCAGTGACAGTGATATTATACACATGTGAAACATGCACATTCTATTTTCAGGACTGCTTGTGACCCATGTTATTACATTTGTGCCTTTCAGCTTAACATATGCATACATACACATGCTCAGGGGATACCTGGCACACATTTGTGTTCTATGTCATTACGGCACTCTGTATTTACAGTCTTGCAGAGCAATCATACATCTTAACCTATTACACCAGGACTTTTGGTCATTGGTCCACCTCAATGGGTTACAAAACAGGAAAGTCAGTTTTGATAATGTATCGATATAGCTGCCATAACACAAGTATATGTATAAGTGACTACAGATATCTGTCACAACTGTGAACTTTGTCCAGAAGAACATTGTAGAGCTGAGTGTTATTAATTCAATATGTCACATGCAGTTTAACACACACATCTGCATCAGCACTTTACTATGCTCATGCCCTATATAGGTATCCTTGATTTATAATGCAAACATGTATAATACTCATATTCAAAGGTAACATATGGATATGGGCAATATCCCATTAAGTAGCCTAGCAGTGGCACAGACATGACTGTATGACAGACACTCTAGTGGTTGCCATATGCGAGTTGTCCTTTCCCAGGGTATGTCAGGCTCCTCAACTGTGACCAAACCTATCCACCTCTTAGAGCATCACATGTGGACAAAGCATAACATTAAGGGGGATTGATAGGAACAGACCACAGCTACACTTATTACAAACCTTTGAAGTTTGTGCATGATACATTTCACATAACCATGACTGTTCTGAAGGTGCTCGGGTGTGAAACTCATGTGTCTATCATGACTTCATTATTTCCACCTTCAGCTATTTGCCAGACTAATATAGATGTTTGGAGGAACAGAACAAACACTATGATGGCTAAATCTTGGCATTATGTGCAGATCTGCAGTTGACAGGTATGCCCCACTGCAAACAAAGCCAGATGCTATGTCCATAGCATTTGGTCAGCAGGACATCATTACAGCAAGTATTGATGGCACATGTACATCTTTCATAATCATCTATCCCATTATTACAGACCAAGTACTACATTCAGTTACATGCTTACATGTTTCATATACCTGGTTTATCTTCAGGTTCCTTCTGTGTACAGGATGTCTTCCTGTTTCTTATTTTAAGGATTTATGTTTTTTTGGTGTGTGTGTGTGTGTGTGTGTGTGTGTGTGTGTGTGTGTGTGTGTGTGTGTGTGTGTCTGTTTCTCTCTCTCTGTCTCTCTCTCTCTCTCTCTCTCTCCGTTACTGGGATCAAGCTTGATTGAGTATGTTGAAGCATGACTTTTGTAGGTGATGCACCTTTTCAGGTGATAGCCTCTGCACCAATTGCTGTTCCCCACTTGCTAATTGCATGCAGGCAGTTGTGTAGGTCTTCCAATAGCCAATGTCATAGTAACCCAGTACTATAAATAACTACATCATGTGGGTGTTGTACCGTCACCTTTCCTGTATGGAAGACATCCTTCCTGTGTGTGGGAAACAGTGTTGCAGACAGCAGGTAGCAATACCTCTTACAACAGGTCTTGTGGACACAGGCCAACTACATGTTTGTATAAGATTCCAGACCTAGGGACAGTGTGTGAGCATTGTTGTTATATGCATTGAATGCTGCTAGTTTTACAGGGTTTGTGTGCACATGCTAGTTTTGCATGGAATGCAGTCTGTCTGCATAGCTCTCAATTGTGGTCCTATCCACATGATGGCCACAGGACTGGCTGCAATGTTTTGTCTGTTCCCCACACAGGTCTTGTCCCTGACATATAAGTGGCATTCTCTCCATTGATTGCTATCAGTGCATGGCAACATCCATTTGTGTTTCTGACTTCATATTCCTGAGTAAGGGTATATTGCAACCAATCCTATAACACCAGCAACTTTCACAGTGTATAACAGCAACATTTCAAGTATGGCCCTGTGTTTCAGCCTCTGTCCTCCACCTATATACCAGGCGTTGTCCAGATGTCATGCAGTAAGTGGTTGATATGTATGGTCTATCATTATTTAGTGCTGACACTCCTGCTATCATTCCAGTGATGTTGTGGACTGCCACACAAGTTGGGGGGTAGGGTCCATATATATGAGGGCTACAGCTGGACAAAACATGTGTGACCCTGTACAGTCTGGAGGTCAGTGTATGGAGAACACTGTTATATGCCCTTGTAAGACATTTTATGGGGGAGGGGTATTACATTTTTAACCTAGGGTGTTACAACATGTGAGGGATATCAGTAATAAGAAACATATTAAGGTATATGGCTGTACATTTTCATATGTTTCACCATGGGAACAGTGGTGGGATAGAGCTTACTGTCTTGCACACAGTTCTGTTAGTCACTGTGATAGTGACATTTTAAGTTAAGCATTGTTAATGAGTACAGACTGTAATTGGAGGCTGTTGAACTACATCTGTAATTAAGTGTTGATTGATTCTCATCTTCAAGGCAAGTGTATTTTTTTACTGTTGTACTACTTGAAGTCTTTAGCCTAGACAGCAAAGTATATTATGTTTGCAGATTACTGTATCATATGTTTTCTTTGAGAGTTGCATCAATCAATTATTATGTATTTCAAACACCTGAATGCTATAAGAAATGGTATAAAAACTGAAATAGTACACAAACATTTATATGTATGCAAACTGTGTGTGGTGTCATGTCCTTTGCATTTTGTGAGGGTATATGTTTCATGCAATAATTCTCATTTGTAGGAAAGAATCAGACACTGGCCATTGGAAAAGGTGGCAACTGTAGGAATAATGGCTGTCTGATATGCTGTGCACCCTCTATACATACTATATGTGTGTGTGTGTGTGTGTGTGTATATGTATATGTATATATATATATATATATATATATATATATATATATATATATATATATATATATATATATATAATATATATGTGTGTATATATATATATATATATATATATATATATATACACCTTATTTCTCAATAAATAAGACCTAACCAGAGAATAAAGCCTAGCATGGTTTTCCAGGGTGGTCATGATATAAGCCCTACCCCAAAAATAAGCCCCAGTTAAGATCAACAACACATGATGGACGTGTTGAATTGTAATATAATATTATTGTCACCTGTTGATTGAGGTTATCGTACTCTACTCGTCATTTTCAGACCATTCAGACACCCAACTTCTTCTCTTTGCAGAAAGTCATAAGATTCTTTTCCTGGGAGGCATCCACGATTCTTATTGTAACCCTAATCCTCACTCACACTTTCTAGTGTTTATGGGCCATGGATCTCAACCATACTTTGATTGGTCAAAGTACAGACAACGCATGTAAAATGTGCACACTTGATAAGAAACGGCTGTGGTGTCTTCTTAACAGTCACCATTTTGTGTTGCCACTCCTGTCTCATAAGTCTTCAATTAACCCCCAGACAAGATTAGTGCAAAAAGAAAGAGCTATTCCATCGAGTACAAGAAAGGAAATGCATAGGACTCCTGGGGAATGAATGTGATGGCTTTCTGCAAAGAGAAGATGTTGGATCTCCGAATGGTCCAAAAATGGTGTGCAGCATGTGATAACCTCAGTCAACTGGCCAATGAGGGAATTGATAAGAAGTGCAAGTGTGGATCAGTTCGGCAACCATTATTTCTTGAGCTGGACAACATAATCTGTGTATGGATTGCTAACAGGAGAGCAAAGGCTTTGGTTGTGCACAGGGCTGATATTCATGTATTTGCCCTTGCAATGGCACCCCAGTTAGAATTATCCCCAGAAGAATTCAAACCATCACAAAATTGTTTGGATGGCTTCCTTCAATGATATGAACTGTCTAAGAAGATCAACAACACTGTTCAAGCTGGAAGATACTGAAGTTATTAAACGTGTCCTTGCATTCAAGTCCTTTGTTGATGACATCAACATTTCTAAATACCAACTCTTCAGCATGATTACTATGGATGAAACTGCAGTGTTTATGGGCCAAGGATCTGAAACAACAATTGATCAGAGCGGTGCCTCATCAGTCTACATTCCCTCCTCTGGTCATGAAAGTGCTTGTGTTACCTGTATTTTGGCAATTCATCTAGATGGAAAGAAAACCCCACCTCTAATCATTAGTAAGGGCAAGAAAGATAAGATTGAACATGTTTCAGGCATTTACATTCTTGAAACCAAAAAAGCCTGGTGCATACAAGCAGTTATAAGGAAGTGGATCGATGTAATGCTGCCACTTGTTTTGCGAGGTGGTGAAAGAGGTCTGCTAGTCTGGGATTCAGCCAGCACTAACTGTGCTAAAAACATGAAGAAATTCCTTGCACATAGAACAATAGTGCAAATAATGATTCTCGCAGGAATGACTGCCTATCTCCAGACTCCTGATATTGCAATAAACAAGCTTTTTCAAGGACCATTTACGCATGGAACTCGACGACTACACTGAAAATAGAATGGAGTGAAATCAGCATGGAAACTTTGTGAAGCCTAGCCTACAAGAGGTCATAGCTTGGGTGAAAAATTCATGGGATAAAATCACTGACAGCTGTGTTGCCAATGCACTGTGAGCAGGCTACTTGTAGAAGCAGTGCTCATTTATGGAGAACTCTTTTGCTAGGCATGACAGATTGGGGCCAATGGTTCTAGAGGAAATGGAGTTGCAAGAAATTCAGGCCAGAATTTGGGGTTGGAGACTTATGACAATGTTCCAGAAGTAGGTGACATGACTGTGTTTGAATAACAGCTTTTCTGTTATCAGGGCAACAGAAGGGATTGCTTCTGCTTTCAGTTGCCAGCAAGCTCTTGTCAGTTTTCTTTACTTTATTGTATTAAGGTGATGTTTCATTATCAAGGGGTAAATGCAAAGTAAGGCCACTAGTTCCCAGACTTCATTTTTATGACTTTCCATCATTCTTCTCTTACAGTTTGGGTAAGGAATAAAGAAAGCATCACCACTCAAAAAGTGGCAGTTAGTCACCTGTTTTATTCCCCTCCTCCAATACACATGTATTGAGATTTGTCTGCACTTTCTGTTAAGCATGAAATATTTCACTGTGAAAGCCAAGGTGTAGATATTCTTAAGTTGAAATGTTTGTTGCACTGTTCATGTAAAATTTTCACACAGCTGTTAACACGTTACCTAGAACTGTTGCCCAATAACAGAAAAGTAACAAATAAATGTCAATTTGTGTACATGAATAAATGAATAAATGTAGATTTTTGTATGGAGGGGGATAAGGCATCCCATGAAAATAAGCCCTAATGCATATTTCGGCATGGGGAAAGTATAAGACCCGGTCTTATTTTCAGGGAAATATGGTGTGTGTGTGTGTGTGTGTGTGTGTGTGTGTGTGTGTGTGTGTGTGTGTATATGTATATGAGCCGCGGTGGTGCAGCTGTAGCATTGTAGCCTCACAGCAAGAGGTTCTTCTGTTCGATTCTCGACTGGAGCACCTTCTGTGTGGAGTCTGCATGTTCTCCCCGTGGTCGAGTGGCATTCGAAAGGCATGCGTGAATGGGAGTGCCTTCATTGAAGGCTGGGCATCGGGCTGGCACCTTGGCACGGTAAAAACCTACTGCCAATCATTAGCGGACCGGAGTTCCGCTGTCGTGACATCTAACCAGGGAAAGCCGAAAGAAAAACAACATATCTATATATATATATATATATATATATATATATATATATATATATATGTATTTATATATGTATGTGTGTGTGTGTGTATGTGTGTGTATATATATATATATATATATATATATATATATATATATATATATATATATATATATATATATATATATATATATATATATATATATATGTGTGTGTAGGGCTTTCTGACATCGGATCCACACCCTGAACCTCTATCAGCAAAACCTCTGACAAAAGGCACTGTAAATGAAGTTAAAGGGGCCCAAAATAGGGAGCTCTTGTAATTATTGCCATTATCCATTCCTCCAAAGCTGAACCGTTCTGCCTTGCAACAAAATAACCAGCACTTACACGTCTTGAACCCAGGGCCCTGCACAACATAGCCACAACATGTTACCATTAAGCCATCCCAGCTGTAAGATGTTGGTATGATTTATCTAACATATCATGCAAAAAAGTCAGTCTACCATAGGGAATGTACAATGTGGAAGCACTAAATATTCTAATGATACATATACACACACACACATATATATATATAAATATATATATATATATATATATATATATATATATATATATATACACACACATATATATATATATATATATATATATATATACATACATATACATACATATATATATATATATATATATATATATATATATATATATATATATATATATATATATATATATATATACACATATATATATATATATGTACACACATATATATATATATATATATATATATGGTTTACTACCAGATGTTCGAATCGAACTCTGTCTACTGCACCTTTGTTGAACACGGAAATTCAAAAACGGTAGTGTCGAACACCAAAAGCCAACCTCGGAACGGTTTTAACATGAGTCGTGATAGGTGTTCACTGTTATTGCTGAACTACAAACCTCTCCCCTATCTCGACACATGTTAAAACCCGTTCCTAGGTTGGCTTTTGATTGTCGACATTACCGTTCCGTGTTATATATAATATGTTATATATGTATATAGTTTACTATCAGATGTTTGAATCGAACTCCATCGACTGCACTTTTGTCGAGCACGGAAATTCTCCAGTCGAGAATCGAACAGAAGAACCTCTTGCTGTGAGGCTACAATGCTACCGCTGCACCACCGTGGCTCATATACATATATATATATATATATATATATATATATATATATATATATGTGTGTGTACATATACATATATAAATACATTTTCCCTACTGTTGAATGACTGTGCTGTATGATATGTTTGGGAAAACATCACACTTATCTACAGCTCGGATGGCTTAGCAATAACTTGCTGTGGCTATGGTGTGCAGGGTCCTGAGTTTTAGACTTGCAATGGCTGATTATTGTGTTGCTGGACAGAACAAGGGCTGTTGGATACAGAGTGATTAAGGCACTTTTAAGCAGTTGTAAGTGGGTTTGCACAGGTTTTCGCATTGGTAAGCAATGCTAACTTCTGGTTAAATATGCTAACAGACAGCCTGAAAAGTGCTTAATTTGTGTAGGCATTGCTTAGCACTGTGCAAACAGGCTTAATCCCATTTACTACTGCTTAAAATTGCTTACTCCCACTTACCCCGTGCTACTTTCTTTAAAAGAAAAGAAAAAAGGGGTGATAGGAAAGTGGTGAAAAAGGGGGCACAAAGAGGGTAATACAATAGGAAAAGTAGCTAGAGATATGCAGGATGGGTGTAGGGAAGGGCCATAGCTGTCTTTTTCTTTTACATCAACAGCTTTGCATATATACTAATTTTGGAGTTATATTTGGACACTCAAACCCATGAGAGAGGGCTGAGGACACCAATAATGTGTTGTGAAACCAGTTAGACCAGATTATGTATCCAGTGGACATGTGTGTGAAATGGACAGCTATGTACGGGGCGAAATTTTTTTTTGGGAACAGATTGCCCTTTTTTTTTTAAGGTGAGAATGGGTTGTTGGTGAAGAATACTAAGTTTATTTGGTGAAGTAGGTTGGGTAGGAAGACAGACAAGACAGCATACAGGGGTGGTATATGACACATGTGGTGAGTAAACACCTTGGGTGGGGAGGGATGTTTGGAAATCAGAAGCCCATGAGCCCCCAAATGGAAACAGTGGGACTGAGATCTCCACCCATGGGCAGTCACCACTGCATCTTCACGGCCTCAAAGGTGGCTGTGCTGGGGGCTGAGCAGGAGGGGCAGGCTGACAATCTAATTGCACCACGTGGCCCTCAAGCTGGCATAGCAGATCTCCAAACTCCCTTTGGAGCCCGCTATGCATCAATTTCCAGACCTGATTCCAGGTGACAGTATCCTATCCGCGTCCGGCCCCATGGGGGGATTAGCCCCATCCCCTGACGAGGATGTCCCAGGTTGAGTCCCAGATGTGCTGGGGCCCAGTGCCATAGCCAGATGAGGTGGGAGAGGTGGGTCCGCTGGGACCGACCTTCCCAGACATGCTATGGTGTTGCAATTTTAGAACATAGGTCGGTTAGTAATAGTCAACACAATCCAGGATTAGTTATAACAACATTCATAGATATTCCCATTAACCCAAAACACCAGATTTGGAACATTTGCATAGCAAACAGAACACATGCATATATGGAACCACAGTGGCCATTACAACAGCATGCAGGTTACATTCATAGCAACAGGCCACCAATGATAGTATTTCAACATGGAACATTAATAGAAACACATTTCAATATTTGTTGAACAACAGGACATTTGTCCCAACAGCAGGTTTGGTGTAAACATACCCATTGATTTGTGTGTTTAGATTATTGTTGCAGATATGGTGGGGGGATAGAGATGTCAATTGACAACTTGTATATCTTTGCAATACTCACAACTTTAATGATCATTGCTCTAATCATTACTCTAGAGGTATTATTACAATACCCTATGGCCTTGGTTTGGGCAGCGGTATGTTTATATGCAGTGTGTACATCATCTGTCTTGTAGCTAAATTCTACTTGTCTTACCTGGTAGACCTGTGGAGGGAATGTTTGTTAATACTACCCGACTGTTTCTACACATATTCCCAGTTGTAATAATGCACATACCTCTTAATACACAACATCTGGACAAAGCTTGACAACATGGGGATACAAATAGGGACATATTTTGAATATTGCTCTTATAAACTTTTAGACAGTTGCTAGAGTGACAGGATTTGTTTTAATATACATTTTCTGAAGGCTTTAAAGTCTGACACTCAAATGTTTGTCATTATTTGGTGACTACAATCCTGAGATCATTCCACTGATTTGCCTGGAAAAAAGAAAAACAGGCCAAAAATATGAGCCAAATATCTGGACATTCTGGGAAAATCTGTACAGTTGACAGCTATGATTATGCATACAGCTTACTACCTCTCCCAGGATTCGAACCATGGCTGTGTCTGCTAAAAATACAACAATTTCTGTTTCATCAAAGTGAGCTATTTAGGCACTGTTGTCTGTTCCTTCAGTGTTTTATGTCTAAGTCTCTCTTGGTTGTACAATCAGACCTTATTATTATTACTATTATTGAAATATCACCTATATGGGACTGTCATATTGTCTGGTTTATTCAGTACAACCCATACACAGTTTTTATACTTCCAGGTGACTTTCTACTGCTTTATATTTATTTGGTATGACTACTTCAGTTTTTTCTTTCTAAGTCTCTCTTGGTGGAACAATCTGACCTTGTAATTACAACAATCTTATACAGACATTCCTAGACATATTTTTATGTAGCACAGTATGAGAAACATTAGTTGACACAACAGTACTATTCTGATATCAGATATTGGTGAATGCTGCATATCAGGCCCTACAATACCAGAGTAAACACTACCAGTCCAGGATTTAAAACTTTATTGCCAGGCAGTTACAGTTTTCTTATCTGAAAGACCTGTGGGGGTTATGTTTGTTAACACTACCTGACTATTTCTACACATATTCCCAGATTCTTAGTTAATATTATGCACATACCTCTTAGTCTTTTAATGCACACACTCTGGACTAAGCTTGACAACATGGGGGGTAAAAATAGGGACATATTCTGAATATTGTTCTTATAAACTTGGAGAGTTGCTTGAGTTACAGTATTTGTTTTAATATACATTTTCTGAAGGATCTGGGGTCTGAAAATCAAATGTATGTCATTATTTAGTGACTACAATTCTGAGATCATCCCAGTGATTTGCCAGGGAAACAGAGGAACGGGCCAAAAATATGAGCCAATAATCTTGACATTCTGTAAAAATTTGTACAGTTGAGAGGTATGATTATGCATACAGCTTACTACCACTCCCAGGATTCGATCCATGGCTGTGTCTGCTAAAAATACAACTATTTCTGTTTCACCAGATTGAGCTATTTAGGCACCACTGTCTGTTCCTTCAGTGTTTTATGTCTAAGTCTCTCTTGGGTGTACAATCAGACCTTATTATTATTATTATTGAAATATCACCTGTATGGGACTGTTACTGTCATATTGTCTGGTTTATTCAGTACAACCCATACACAGTTTTTATACTTCCAGGTGACTTTCTACTACTTTATATTTATTTGGTATAACTATTACAAGCAGGATTGTTACTCACCAGCCTCTCGATGCAGCCTTTGCAACCAAATGGCATTGGCTTCCTGATTCACAGCCCACTCAGTTGCAGCTGTAAAGGGAATAGAGAAATATTTAGCCATTCCTTATCCATCACATAAACAGGCTTGACTCTGGTAAGCAGTTACTGATATGAATACTTACGCACTGCTGGGATATCACCCCTCTGCCTTGATTCTTGGACCCACTCTTCCAAGAGCCCCCTCTTCCTCCACCTCAAGTCAGCATAGTGGTGCCAGACCTGCTCACCAGTCTGAGGGATACCAGTGGCACTAGTGAGATCATGGGCGAGATGGTCCCAAGCTTCCGCTTTATATTGGGAGCCCTGGTACTGGCCCTGCAGCAGTCTCTCATAATGGTTATTTACCAGGAGACCTGCCATGACCTTGGACTCCTGTATGCCCCAGCTCTGGGCCCAGAAAAACATGCCCTTGCCAACACCTGCCATACTGCCTACAGTGGGAAGCTGCAACCAGTTACTAGCTGTATTCCCATGTGCGGGGTTTAAATATGGCTGATGTCCCACCCTTTGCCGTGATTGGATGGTTTTGAATATGTTGAGCTAAGCTAATCTACGGGCAAACCTGCTTAGCTAAGGTTGGCAGTGCTTAAAGTGGCAGGTTCAGCACTGCTTACCAATGGGCGAATCCACTTAGCTGGGCTACTCATTGCTTAGCAGTCATATTTACACAATGCTTACACCTGGTAAGCACAGCTGTGCAATGCTTAACATTGCTTATTTTTTAATTTATGTACTATCTGCTGTTTGGGATTGATTCAGCATTCATTACATATTATATATTTGTTTACTGAGGTAGTGGTGCTGCGGTATCGTTGTCGCCTCACAGTAAGACGTTGTCCTGTTTGATTCTCAGCTAGAGTGTCTTCTGTGTGGAGACATGCATGAATGGGCGTACCTTCATTTAAGGTTGTGCATTAGAGCTGGCAACTCGGCACGTAAAAATCTACTGCCAATCATTAGCGGACCGGAGTTCCGCTGTGGCGACCCGTAACCGGGAAAAGCCAAAAGACACAACAGCTGTCCCTGACATCCCCCAGTGTGCTTTCATTACATTTATTCATGTGTGACTCTACTGTATGGGGCACTTGTGTTTATATGGGGGTTTCACAACTTTATTAAACTGACATCTCACATCTGGACCTACTACAGAACTCTGGTTAACAAATATATGTTATTTAGTAGCTAATTATAAAAAAATGTTTATGTACTGCTTTCACATGTAAAATGCAAATTAGTTACAGTGGGGATCGAACCAGGGATGGCTGCTTGTAAAGCATACGCTCTATCCACTACACTGCTTATGTTGTATGTCTCATGCTATAAGTATAGCTAACCAATGGGCACAGCCACACAGCTATGCTTAAATTTTATGTTTAAAAAAATTTATTTGTTGTGTTTTTGTATTTGTACCCTTCAGAATATCCCTGCTAATGCTGAACCTGTTATTATATCCAACTTTCTGCTTTGTGGGATGATTGTCCCTTTTGACTTTGTCCACATTACTTACTCTGATGGGTTGGGAGGTGTGCGCTATGTGCTTATGCTACATCTGTTATTCTATCAACTTTTGGCTTGGAAGGGATGACTTTCCCTTATGGCTTTGACCAGATTTCTTACTCTGGTGGGTTGGGGGTGTTTCTCGCTCATTTTAAATTGCTGAAAGGCAATTCTAGAGTGCAAGGGGCATGTGTATTGTGAGAGCTCTGCTCTCAGCACACCCCCTGCAGTCATACATGGAACCATGTCCGTTTTAGAGCATGGTAGTACACCTTCATACATATGCATGGTATTCTGCCGTGCTGAACAGGAACGGTCCCTGCGGTGCAGGAATAACTTATTCCTGCATGTCTGCTTGCTCAATCCGGGGAAAAATCTCTGTATATTTTAATTAAATGTATTGTTTTCTGAAGCATTTTGATGAGCTCATATTTGTTAGGTTATCTGGAGCATAACCAAGGATTTATCCCTCTGCACTATGAAGTTGTATGACAAGATTTGTGAAATGTTAGTATCTCACCTGGTCTAGGATTAACATGATCTTGTTATAATTGTATATGTTTTCGGTAGCGTTAGTGGGATCAGAAAATATTTCATTAAACTATGTTTCTGGACCACCTATATAAAAATGTAGCTCTTTTTCTCTTTTCATTTGATGTCATTGACAAAAAAGTTGTTCTATCTGGACAGGGTTTTCATATCAAAACAGGTCAACATACCTATAATTTACATTTTGTTTCATTTTCTCCTTCAAAGTCTGATCTCAAATGCTGAAAATATACACTTCCTGCAAATTTTTAGCACCCATAAGTATGTAGGTGTTGTATAGGTCCAAGAAAGCCATTGTGCCATTGTACTCGGCCATTATCAGACCCATCATTGAATGTCCTCAGCAGATTATCTCAAAAGCCCTGTCTCTGTAGTCTCTTTCATTCAGACTGCTGAGAGGTGATTTATGTTTCGGCATACATGACTTTATTGGATCCTGCTCTGATGGTCCTTTTTCGTATCACAAAATGAAAAGCACCAGAACTACCAAGTCTAAGGCATTAAACTTGTGACTTGCATACCTGGCCCTTCAACATAAACTATTTATCTCAGAGAATTCCCATTCTCTGGAATAGGCTCTCTGTCCATGTGAAGCAGAGCCCTTCCCAAACCCTATTCAAACACAACCCGGACCTGTGGATGGGAAATCAGAAATTCACCTCTGGTGTGACACTTATGCCTCTGTTGGACAGACATAGCCATTAAATCATGCCCTAATGAACATACACCCCTTAAAAAGCCCCCTAAGGCACAATAACTTGTAGATTAATTTGGGTTGAATGGTTAGGCTTATAGAGTACCCAGTGGTCATTAGACTAGTAAATACCCATGAACCTATTGAACATTAAAGTTATCCATATATCTTAATACGATTTCATAATCTTAATAAAAAATCTCAGGATAACAGTAACAAGTCAATATGCATTGTAAGCTAGCTAATATCTTCCTAGAGACACTACTCAGAGATTCCTGGGATAGCTTATAGGATGCAGGAGCTCAGAATATGTGGTCTGGAAAGCAAGCAAATATGGCTTATAGCTTATCGGTTCATAAGTTTTGCAGTCAAGCAGTTGACCTTTGTGATTTTTTATTGCTTTTTTCCTGTGTTGGTATTTTCCTTTGTCTATGTATTTATCATTATTATTTTAAGTACTATAAATTAACTGTATTGTGAGCAGTAATTTAAAAGTTTTGATTTATTCATTGAGAAATTAATGTGTTCCATTTTTTTCTTCCTTCCTTTATGTTAATTTAGCAGTAGGTTACTGGGTTTTGTGTTGGCTTCACTTTCTGTATATTCTATAAAAAAATTTCAATTAGAATTGGGTCAGCGATTGCTTTAGTTATCATGAACAGGTCCCACATAAATATTCTGCAACAGAGATGGTTTCTGCAGTCTGTCAGTGTATTTCATATTTTGTTTGATAAGAATCTCTGTACATTCTCAAGCTAAATTAAGTGTCCCTTTCCAGGCTGCAGAATGCAACATTACGTTGCATATATGGCCTATTCAAAGAAGTATGTATCAGTATCTTTCTGAAATCAACTGGTTATATCCTTCAGCTATCGTACAGAGTAAGCCCTTCTGGCTGAAATTATAGTATATTGATCAGTGCTTGTTTTTTATCTGTAAGGATTCGCACATTTCACTTTTTTCTTTGTTGTGCTCCAATACATTTTGTAATCAATGTTTATACCAGTATTATATCTACCTGTATTGAAAGTGAGATGGATGTCATTCTGTTTAAAATCTTAAATAGCCATATAAAGGACTGTTTTAACTTAGTGCACCAGAATCATGGGGGAAAAACAGGACAAGGAATGGAAAGTAATAGTAAATGAAGAATGAGTAATTAGGGTATGTCCACCCATGTAATGTGGTAGGATACAAGACACAATAGACTATAGGTACTTTCTGGAAAAAATAAGAGTGACTTATCCACTGTAGGATAGCTCAAAACTTTCTTAGTTTGGAGATGGAATATTCAGTCATGAATGTAATTATGTTGTTTGGGGAATAATGTAGTTTAAAAGCCTCCTTCCAGGTTTATACTTATTTGATGCATGAGGAGGAGGCTATAATTGAACATGCAGACATATTAATGGAGGTGAATTGAATTGAAGATAGATTAGACTGACAGACTTTTCCTAGCTTATTCTCATTTGCCAGCTCATATTGTAATTGAAAAATGCTGAGAAGTCAATATGGATAGCTTGACATGAGACATGATGACTCATCTTCTGTTAAGAGAAAATGTTAATCAAGTGGCTTAGTTTTCTGTAGTCTACTTCAGATACATATGAGGTATGGACTACTATATACGGTCTGTAGAGCATATCTTACTAATGAAAGTTTTTACTTAAAAATATGGTTGGATTATTTATAATTTCCATGCAGTGCATGTGATTTGTGTGTGAACTGTCACATGAGGTAATTTGGGGAAGCTGTTTTTGAGTTAGCAAACACCTTAAAGTGCATACTGTCATCTACCGATGATGTCACATTTCTAAATTAATATCCTAATGGCATATGAGTAAGAAAAAGAAGCAGCCACTGCTTTACTCTATTGCTAGCTAAACAAAAATGCACACTCAGGCAACATTGTGTTAGCATTTACCCTGAGGCTTCACAGCACTGTGCTCCTTTTTACTCATTTTAGTTACAAATTTGAGATGCATAGTGTATTAAATGTAAATTTTGCACTAAATCCGTGACTTAGTTGTGTAAACCTTGCCTTTAGATGATTGTCACAGTTGAAGTGACACCTTGACCCCACATGTAAAAATGAGGAAAAGGGGTTGTGATAAAAACAAACAGCAGGCTGGAAACCCAGAAGTAAAATCCAATGAATTTAGTCCGGTTAGCACTTTCATCTGCTGACCATCACCAGACTTCATCAGATAACATTAAAAAGTTAGACCTATATTTATAGCCATAAAGCCAATCATTTGAATCCAGCAGCACACAAACCAACCAATAAGAATGCTAAAAAAAACTATTTCAAGCTCAACAGTCGCTGTTAAAGAGATATACAAATCTAAACACATATACATATCTCTGTACATGTACCTATATATACAAATACACAAAATCCCCAGGAAAATTTTATATATATAACATATAAATACAAATGTAGAAAATATCTGACAATATTTAGGTATTAAATAAAAAAAAATAATAAAAATGAAAATAAAAATACTTAATCTGTCATAAACTTTCATTTTTAATAAACTGGATATAGAAACTATATAATTTAAGCCTGGTGGAGAACTGGCATTTAAAAATATCTGCCACCAGACTTTCATTTCTTCTAAATAAAGTTTCCATGGACCCCCATATCACACTTCACCTGTTGCAAAACAAGAAATTTAAAGGAATGTTGGGGAAATATTTTGATATGCCTGTATAGTGCATTTGCTTCATCTTAGTGACCTATTTCATAGATATGTTCGTAAATCCTCTGTGCCAGCTTGCGCGGAGTCTTGCCAATATAAAAAGCAGTACAGTCTGAGCACACTGCAACATAAGCAGCCTGTGAATGAAAGCTGTATTTTGCCTTGAAATATATCTTTTAATCTTGTGTTTGGATACCGGTTGAAGATAATACATGGCAACACTGATGACACATACCACATGGTGCTATCCTACCTCTTATTTCAGTGTTGGCCTTCTTTTCCAATATGGTCTTTATATTGGCACCTCTACAGTACACCACATTAGGATAGTCACCTAGGATGCCCACCATATCGTGTTCACCCTGAATAATGTTCTAGTTCTTTGTCAATATATCCAGAACTATAGAGCTGTTACTAGAAAAGGTTGAAGTGACAACCTGACCCCCACATGTAAAAATGGGAAATGGGGTTGTGGATGGATGGATGTTGCACTAAATGGTAAATATTTGTATAGTTAAACTTATTTGGAATAATACTTGTATTTTGACATTGACAAGAGCATTTGAAAATGTTAATTACTACACTATCAGAATTGAGTGAGAATTGAATTCCTTAATTAAAAAATCTTCTCTTCATTTGTAAGATTAATTATAGTTTGAGCTGTCGAACTATAATTAAGCTATGTTTTTTTACCAAAGTGAACTCTTTCACTGCCATAATTATGGCACTCCTCAGGTGGTACTTGTGATTAAAATCAAAACTTTTACTTTTATTCCACAGTTCTGTCTCCAGTAAATTTAATACATATGGATGTCTTCTCAAACACTGTGGATATCATCTCTGAGACTCTATTTGAGTTGGAGACATCAGTATATTGCATGATGTTGCTTGTATGATGTTATTATTTAACTGGTCTATATTATGACAGCAAAATGACATTACAGCCGACACATATAGACCAAAATCTTAAAAGAGCAAAACCCCAGTTCACTGATTTTTTCCCCATACCACTTAAAACATTACAAAGTGAGGGCTTCACCCCTCACACCCCTCAATGTGGGGGGCTGTGCCCCCCACACCTCCCCTAACTAAATATACCAACTCCAAGATTGCACTACAGTCAGGTAAATGGCAATATCATGGCTCAGGCCAAGTGATTTATTTCCCTGGGAAAGAAATCGCTGACCTGAGCTTTCACTCTTTTCCAATTTCAGTCAATATGTGTCGGTGAAAGGCATTTGCTGTAATGCCGTTTCACTGACATGATATAGACCCTTATTTAACAATCCCAACAATCTTTCCTTCCTTAAGAAAAAGTTGAAATCATACCTAGAAGAATAGCATAGATGTGAATGTTTGAGAGATATGGGATAGCCTGTCTCATTTTGTTCCACAGCATCTGTCAGTACATGTGACTTACTATTCCAAAACTACTGTTTCAGCCTTTGCATTATCTTTACTATTTGTCTAATATGTTAGATTTTACTTTTTAGTATTTTCATTCAGTGCATACTTTTTGATATATAATTTTATATTTTGAAAAAGTTTTGTTCATTGCCTGTCTTTCTGCTTTGTTTTTTATGCCATGTTCACCAGCTGGCATGGGTTATAGTTGAAACGGGTCCTATAGAAGCCCACCCACCCATTTAACAAACGATATATAAATAAACAAATGAATCAATAAATATCAGTGACTGCCCAGCTTGAAACCTACTAAAAAAGTGAATCAAAAGGAGTCATCAAGTGACCTTCAATAAAGACAATAAACCAGATTATGAGATTCAGATTTAATATTTGGTACCTGAGAAATGCAGAAAACCAGTCATGCTTGGAATTATCGGGTCTGTCTTAGCTTAGAATTACCAAACCAGGATGATGAAATTATCATTGGTGATGTGATTTCCAGTTAATATCCCACTGTGCTGCCACTAAATAATGTGACCCATGGTCAATACCCCACTGGACTGTCAACAATAATGTGACGTCGCCCACTATCTCCTGAAACTAAGGAGTTTCAATCCTCACTACTGCCTCCAATGTGAGACGGTCAGTTAAGCAGGAGTAATAGTCTACAATTTTCCCCTAAGAGCACAACAGAAACATGCTCCATAGCCTGGAAATGGACTGTAGTCTTCTGTCCACACGTAATGTAACTCCTTATTACACACTTCAGAGCAATGTGTCCCAGTTTAAGACCTCTGATACACCTACACTTGAATAAATTAAATGTCACACATCCAAACACTTCTGGGAAAGCCTGACAAAGATTTCCAGCTGTGTCCCTTCACCAATATAATACAGTAATGCTGCCACAAATCAGAGTGTCTTCATGTCTTTTTAAAGGGGTGTCCAATTATGAAAATTATATATTAAAACAAATGATAAGAAATGACCTTAGCAGTGAGGCTTTCTGAGTGGCACAGGAAGTTATAGTATAAGCACTCTCAAATCACTAAAGAAAACACTGATTGACCCATCACAATGTAAGTTAATAAATATATTTTATAATAAGCAAAATGATTAAAAATATATAACAGTAATTCCCAATAAAGAAACATAACTCATTCACTAGGAAAATGAAATCAATACTGAAGAATAAAAATCCAACATTTACAAAAAACTCTAATTGATCTAACTGATTAGTTATGGTGTCCTATCTGACTAAAGAATAGTGATCCTGATCTAAACTAAATGACTACAAGAAAGCAAAGGCAGGCTTACAGCTTTTGTTGAGACCTATCAAATAATACACGGTTTAAAGTAATTTGTTTGTGTTGCATTGAGCAATATCTAGCTGGAAGTTGTGACTGTTTTTTCAGTAGGTCTTATACAAGTGGTATTTTCAGTTAAGGCTTGTTAAAAAAACCTGCATAGCCAGTGATAAGTGGGGGCAGTTTTCCTCATTGTGATTCAGTTTCTGTCTTATACAAGTGGTACAGTGAATTATTTTCTGTTTAAACTGTGAGCTTTGGCCAACTAAGACCTGCATACAGTCAACTGAACGCATAAGTGGAGTTAAGTAAATATTTATCTACACTTTTATCAAATAATACACAATTTAAAATAATTTGTTTGTGTTGCATTGAGCAATATATAGCTGGAAGTTGTCACTGTTTTTTCAGTAGGTCTTATACAAACGATATTTTCAGTTAAGGCGTGTTAAAAAACCTGCATAGCCAGTGATAAGTGGGGGTAGTTTACCTCATTGTTATTCAGTTTCTGTCTTATACAAGTGGTACAGTGAATTATTTTCTGTTTAAACTGTGAGCTTTGGCCAACTAAGACCTGCATACAATCAACTGAACGCATAAGTGGAGTTAAGTAAATTTTTATCTGCACTTTTATGAAATAATACATGGTTTAAAGTAATTTGTTTGTGTTGCATTGAGCAATATCTAGCTGGAAGTTGTGACTGTTTTTTCATAGGTCCCCACCCACCCTGTTTTTGTCTTGTTGTTAATCTTGGTGGCTTTGAAACTGCCCGCCCCTCTTGTAAATTTGCCCTTGGATACTCCTCCTGGGCCCATCTCATTTGCTCACTCAAAAAAAAAACTTATCTGCTTTTACTGTATTTGTGTTTCTTCCTACTTTATTTTGCTTTTGCGTCTTCTTAAAAGTACTCAATTGTATATTACTGCTTGGTGTAACTCATTCTAAGTCTTTTGGATTAAGCACTTGGGCTTCAGACCAGTTGTTTTACATTAGGAAGGTTTGTGGCCTGCACTGTGGTGGCAGGACAGGTAGCTTACATCCTTCTAAGTTGGGAACTGCTGATTGAGGGCTCAGTGTCTGTTATTCTAAAAGTGTATTAGTTCTGGTTTAAGCACTTGGGCTTCAGGCCAGTTATTTTACATTAAGAAGGTTCGTGGTCTGCACTCTTGTGGGAGAAGGGGCTGGACTCTGCCCTTCTGAGCTGGGAATTTCTGGTTAAAGGCTTATAGTGCCTGCATATTTGAACTGTTTCTTACTGAAATTGGTACACATTGTTTGCTGTAGCATAGACTAGATCCAGGCCTGCTGAATCTAGCTTTGTTTGTATGCTTGTTGTTTGTTTGCTTGTTATTTCCCTGAAACGCTTATTCCACCTAAAACATGGCTTTTCAGCGCTTCTGTGGATCCCTAGTGATATCTGCATTGCTTACTGTACTTATTGCCTTGTTTCACTTGAATGAAAGTCACTGTTTGTCATTTTTGCATTTAAGTTACTTGTAGCACATTGCATTTAAGTTACCTGGCACTTGCTCACTAAAGCAATTATATAAGTCAGCACTAAAAAATTAAAAGTACTACACCTTCACAAACTCCCCTTGAGTACCTTGTTCCCCATTGGCCCTTTTTTCAATTATAAAGGAATTCCCAATACTATTCTAGCATGTCCAAAGGTCAGTTGTCAATCTCCTGTCCAGTCCAGCTGGTGAATCTGGGAATCTTGAGGCAATGTTACAACTGCCTCATGTACACAGATAACCCTCTCATCCTCCCAACAAATTCCAACACATGTGAGAGATGCAACCATATAGCCAAACTGGAGGCTAAGCTCTCTCAACTCAGTACTGGCGTAACCAGTCAGGAGGAGAAGGAAACCACACTCACTACAATTCCAGTCTCGCATAGACCTACCACGACAGCAAACCAAACACATAAACACACAAAAACATACTCGGAGGCTCTAAATAAAAATCTGCCTAAGCAGCAGAGACCTCCAAAGCAGACACCCAGGCAACCGCTACCCCAAAACAAAACACATGCAACACATAGTTCACAAAGCCAGTGTGCCAGTCACAGCCCTTAAGGCTAAACAACACACCTGATACACTTGTAATAGGTGACTCTATCATCAGGCACACTGAAGTCCCGCTCACCAGGCTGAACAAGGAGAAGGTCACAGTGAGCTGCCTGTTGGGCGCTAGGATCCTCCACATAACACAAGCACTCAGGTCACTCCAAGGCAAGTACAAATATGACGCAGTCATTGTCCATGCTGGTGTGAATGACCTGAGATGTACCTCCCTGGACTACATGAAAAGAGATATAGAGGAGCTCTCTGAGCATGTAGCCCAGGCCGGTATGACCCTGACCTTGAGTAGCATCTTACCCTCACCAAGAATGATGCCACAATATGAAGACAAGATGATCAATTTCAACAACTGGCTTAAGTATTGGTGTCATTCAAAGGGGATCCAATGCCTGTCAGCCTGGGATGACATGCTCGACAAGCCATGATGCTTCGCTAGGGACGGCTTGCACCTATCACCCCTGGGCTTTCGGATATTGGCAAAGGCTCTTCCTACCCCCATAGTGCCTTTTTTAGGCAAGGCTCAAAAGACAAACCCACCTTCATAGGTATCACAAGGGATAAGAAACTAAGAGTAGTGCTACTCAACGCCAGAAGTCTAAACCTCAAGATGCATGCACTCGAAACTCTCCTTAGCATGGAGAACATCGATATCTGTGGAGTAACAGAAACCTGGTTCAAGGCTCCCGAGAGCACCCCAGCATTACCAGGTTATACCTCATACCATGCTTTTCGGCATCAAAACTTGGACCGAACCATAAAAGGAGGGGGAGTATCAATATTCGTCAAAGATACCCACACCTCCAGGTTGGTGGCACAGCACGAAGCATCAGAGACTATCCATGTGCAACTAACAGTGGGTAAAACTGCCTTCCAGTTTATAGCCTGCTACAGACCACCCTCCCAAACCCAGGAACTCCACTCGGCCTTCCTGAGAACACTGGAAAATATGAAGGTCTCTCCAAACACCATTATATTGGGCGACTTCAACTACCCAAACATAGACTGGGAGCATTACTCTAGCTCCAACACCCTAGCCCAAAGGTTCCTAGAATTTATAAACTCAAATGCTATGGAACAACTTGTTACCATTCCCACAAGAGGGGAAAACATACTGGACCTGATCATCACCAACATGAGGACTCTGTGCTTCAGACCAGAAGTGTATCCCTCACTGGTAAGATCAGACCATAAACTAATCTCACTGGATATTCACATCCTGACCCCACCCCCTGCCCAGAAAACCACAGTGAAAAATTTCTCAAAAGCAAATTTCACACTCCTAAAAACCGAGGTGAAATACTTCAAAGCCCCCTGGCCTGTGGAAAATATGGCCCAGACCTCAGAATCCTTTATAAACGCATTCTATGAACACCTTCAGGAATGCATGGATCATGCAATTCCAAATAAAACCAAGACCCAATCCTCCAAAGGCAGATGTCCTGTCTGGTGGACCCCAGCTATAAACAAACTATACAACAGAAGGAGTAAGCTACTACATGATAGAGCAAAATCCCAGAAAGGGAAGGCATCTCTGATCAGTATTAGCAAAAAACTACGGGCACTCATATAATCGTCTAAGGCCAGCTTCGAGAGACAAATTGCACAGGACACTAAGGATAATCACAAGGCTTTCTTTAGTTATGTTAGGAACATGGGTGGGAATTTCCAGTTATGCTCAGAATTAGTCCAAAATGACAAAAATTGCACCAAACCCACAGACATTGCCAACATCCTAGCTGACAGGTACAGCACAAACCCCCCCCCCTCCCCACCAAAAGGGTCAAATATCTATCCCAGCAGAGTTCTGCCCCCCTGACATCTCAGATGCTCAGGTAAGAGACGCCCTTTCCAAAGCAAAAAACACAGCATCAATGGGACCAGACGGTGTCCCGGGCTGCATCCTCCATGAACTCCAAGAAGTGCTAAACCCAAACATAAAACTACTGTTCAATGTCAGCACCTTACTACAGGATATGTACCCAAAGAGTGGCGTACAGCAATGGTGGTCCCTCTCCACAAAGGTGGTGCCTCAACGGATCCTGGAAGCTATCGCCCCATAAGCCTGACTAGCTTGGTCTGCAATGCTATGGAAAGGATCATCATGGACCTTATAAATAAAGATATTGGGGACCTACAGACACTGGATCCTACCCAGTTCAGCTTTGTTAAGGGCAGATCCTGCCTCTTAAACCTGGTTGATTTCTTTGAAACAGTCACCAAGGCCATTGACGAGGGGAAGGTGGTCCACACAGCCTACCTGGCCTCGCCAAAGCCTTCAATACAATACCCCACTCGGGCATTATAGATAAGCTCACCAGCTTAAATATAAACCCCTATGTCACTAGATGAGTTGCAAACTGGCTCAAGGACAGAACCAACATGGTTAGAATTGCTGGAGCCATGTCAGACTCCAAACCAGTTACAAGTGGCGTCCCACAAGGCTCAGTCCTGGGACCTCTCTTGTTCAGTATATATTTCTCAGAGGTACAGGCCAACACAGAAGGACTGTGGCTGACCAAGTTCGCAGATGACTGCAAACTGGGCGCCATAATCGACTCTCCAGCCAACACAAGCATCCGCCAAAAGGGCCTCATAGAAACAGACAACTGGTACCAGAGCCATGGCCTCAAGCTAAATGCCAAAAAGTGTATAGTCAACACTTTGGCAAAAACAAAGTGCCCACAAATTACCACACAGGTGGCAATCCATTAAGTACGGAAGAAGTAATTAGGGACCTGGGGACACAAGTTGATAGCAATCTCTTATTTGACTACCACGTGGTCAAAGTGGTTAGAAAAACATTTTATATAGCCCACCTAATCATGAAGGGATTCACATCTAGATCAGGGGAGGTCATCATGCCTCTTTACTCATCCCTCATCAGGCCCATAATTGAGTACAATGCCCCTTTTGGGATGTACCTTAGCAGACACCTGCAGCAACCGGAAAGACCTCAAAAGTAACTCACCAAGAGGATCAAAGGGCTCAAACAGATGCCATATGCTGCCCGGTTAAAGAAACTCCAGCTCTACTCAGTGGCATACCGCCTGCTCAGAGGCAATCTGTGCCTGACGTATAAAGCCATGTTCAACCCGGAATTAATGGACATGCTGCACCTCAGAAAATCTAAATCCCATCGAGCTATGCACTCGAGCGACTTGAACCTCAGCACTGAAATAAATAGGGCATGCTGGAGGGACAGATTCATAACCCAGAGGCTCCCTTCACTCTGGAATAAAATCCCAGTCCAGGTTAGGCAGAGTCCCGCTTTGACTCTCTTCAAGAGGAATCTTGATGAGTGGATGGGGGATCGTAGGTTTACCCCAGGTATCACTTCTGTATCACTGTTAGACAGAGGCACAGTATACTAACCTCGAAAAATGGCATAGCAAAATTAATTTAAAATGGGTGGCGAAAGCCAAACACACTCTGGCTAGGCTTATAAATGCCGTAGGGCAGATAGCCTAGTATGAACCTATGAACCGTTTTGGGTCTTCACTGCACAGTACATGTGAAAAACTCACAACTGGCTCTTAACTGACAACTGACTTCAACTGTCTTCAGCAGGCTCTTTTATAGACTATCTTAACTGTCACAACTGTTCCTGTTCTAATTTTCATTTCATAGTTTGAAAATCAACCAACAGCTGTTTACTAAAGTTCCTTCCTGTCTTTCAGCTTCTGACAGTAACACATAGCAGTTGCCAACATTCCAATGACATCATCTGCAGATCAGCGGAGTCTGAGACAGTTTGCCTTTAGAATCTTTCTTCACAAACGTGTAGTTAGAAATTTAAAAAGACACTGTTTAAGTCTTTTAAACATTCTGTACAAACAGATTACAAATCATCATGCAAGAACTTATCTACGATATCATAGCTAGTCATGCTGGCGTATAATACATAGACTAATCTGAAATCATGTACAAAACCTCAGCCAGACATGCTAGCACAAATAACAGTGGCTAATTTCCTCACAGATAATAACTAGTCTAACAACTCCTAGGGACCTTTTTAAGCATAGCCATATATATATATATATATATATATATATATATATATATATATATATATATATATATATATACATATATATATATATATATATATATATATATAGATATATATAGTGGTTTGAACCCTAAAGCTGTATTAAACAGTATAAGCAGACTTGGGCATAGGTAGTTGAACATTTACAGGCTGCCTCTCTCCATTGGAGAGATAAGTGCCAGACCAGGAGTAAATGTCCAATTCCCCATCTGCTGTTCAAAGTTACACCTGCAGTTGGATAGGGAAGAGCTCTGCCAGACGTGGATGGAAATTTCTTCCAGAGAAGTAGTCATCCAGGACACATATCTGGCCCTCCAGTATGCCTTGTTTATGTTGCAGGTGAGGGTTGGCATAATGGTTAACATGTCTACCTGAGAGACGCAAGGCACAGAGTTTGATTTTCACCTGTGAAGGGAAATTGGCTATGCTTAAAATGTGCTGAAAAGATAGCAAGCCTAGGAGCTGTCTATGAACCTATAAAATTATAATGCTATTTGTTTTGTAGATGTGCAGCAGGTCTAGCAGCAGAGTATCAGATGATGCTTTTTAGGTCAAACATAGATCATCACTCTGAAAACTATAGGATACCAAGTACAGGGACAGGGCTTTGAGACAGTCTGTGTATGACTTGTTTATGCTGTTTTTGTGAAGAACATTTTGGATGATCCATTTTTTCATATGTCTTAGTCAGTTACATACCAAAGGGGGTGTTGTCATCAAAGACTGGTCTGATGAGAGCTGAGTACAGCAGAGTAATGATATTCTTAGACTTGGATGCCATACCCTTGTTAATAATCTGAGAAACATAGAAATAATTCTTTACCACTGAAGAGACATGATGGTCAAAGGCCAGGTTATTGTCTACATTCGTTTCCAAATCCCAAATCACTCAGTCTACTCTTAAGGATGTATTGTCACTGTGGCAGTTTCCAGAAGTAGTCATGTTTTCAAAGGATACTGTTATTTTTTGGTACTGAGTTTTAGACCATGGCTCTGGCACCAATGTCAGTAATTTTTAATGGGTATCTATGTGCAAAATGGGAAAAGGGTTTCAGGATGGATGATTGGATTGTGCCACTGAGGAATGCTCCCAGTTTGCCGTCATCTGCAGACTTGGTCAGCCAGAGGCCCTTGATGTTGGCCTTGATTTCACGGAAGTAGCTCCCAAATAGAAGTGACCTTAGCACTGAGCAAATAGGGACTCTGCTAGTGACGGACGTCTTTGTACTGTAAGTAAAATGTAACTCTGTGTACTGCTGTCCAGTCACAAAGCAAAGCAAAACAGTGTACAAATAAAATCTAGTCAGAATAACAGGACTCAAATAAGCCCAGTACAGTACAGGTCAGCACTGCAGAGTTCCATATTATGTAGCTAAGTTCCTTATATACTAGGCAAACACCTTCCTAAAGGAAACAGCTGAAATCAGAAAAAAGTAGATAGACAGCCAAGAAGTATCAAAAACTCAAGACAAACAGCAGCCGTCTCATGCAGTCAGGGAAAGAAATGCCCCTCCTCTCACCAGGAAAATCCAGAAGATGCACAATAAGAAACAATGAACTACAAGTCACTCACATATTGTCTGTTCCATACCCAGACAAATTAACAGCAGATAACAACAGTAGCCAATTAATTGGCAGTGTCAGAGGTGGAACAGGTAGCAGACCTTTTTACCTGCTTTTTAAAATGAAGGCTCTGATTTCTATTTGCACATCAGGTTGTACAGCATGTGTCTGTGTGTGTGTGTGTGTGTGTGTGTGTGTGTGTGGGGCGTGTGTCAGGGGGGCTGGACTCTTGAGTGCTTCATCCTTCTAATGAGATGTTAAACCAAAGTCAAATCAGTTTTGATTTGGTGGCAGTTCAGGTGGATGTAAAACATCCCATAGCAGCTTCACTATTGCTGTGGAGTCAGGGTTATGTCTAGCACAATTCATGACCTTGACTTTGTTCAGATACAGCCATTCTTAGCGAGCTTTGGATGTGTGTTTCAGTTCACTGTTGTGTTTCAGGATGACACCCCTCCCTATCCTCAGCCTTATTGCAGATGCTTGACAGCTATGGGACACACATGAGTGTAATTTTGCAGTGTTCCAAATTCTGAATGCTATGTCTACTGGCCTAGTTCCTGCTAATGAACAGCAAACCTAAAGGTGTACACTGGTACCAGCAAGGTAAAAATGGGGATGGTGGCCCTGAGGTGGAGTGAGGTGTTGCTTGTGCACCACATGTGTCTTTATGAATACTGTCTGTAGGTTTCAGCCTTGGTCTCATGACAACATTACACATTGCAACACATGCCTTTGGGAGACTTGGTGTTATGCATATGCTACCTGTAGAGAGCCCTGGATGATGATTCCTGTGGAACAACTCTTCCTTCTGTTATCCCAAACCCATAGGCCAAACTTATGTAGATTTCAGGGGATTGTCGACACAGGTACTGCACAGGCAGTACTTGCTAGACATTCCTGCAAGTCTCTCAGTGTTGCTGAATGTTTCTGGGAAGCCTCCGTGACCAGTTTGCAACATGGGTTGTCATCTGTTTTGGATGGGCATCTGTTTATTTTCTACATTAATGTTGTCCCATACTTCATACAGACATACATGACTGTCTGCACTGTTTGCCATGGTATGTGCAATGGTGACATAACTCTACTTTTCCCACTTTTGAGTGCTACCTTTTGGATATGGGATCCATCTTATGGTTTGTAAGATGTGTGCAAGCCATTGCTACCTCTGTTGTAGGTGAGTGAGCAAATGTCATGGACATACTTCTTGGACAGCAGACCATTACTTGGTGAGACATTGAGGCCCTGTACTTGATGGAAGGTGTGTACTCAAGAAGAGTGAATGCTGTCAGTACCTCACAAGCTGCTTCCATAGTATGTTATTTGGACTGTGTGCACACATATGCTTCCAGTGTTTGTTGGTATGTAGGCGCAATATTTGTTGCCCTAACATAGGATTCCATATTACACATTAATTCTCATGTTAGGATCACATTACAGGTTGTAAAAGGTGGAATGTGGCATTGTGATTTGCTGTTGTTTATATCAGGAACAGTTACCATTGTAATAGTGGTGTATACACTGATGTTCTTCATGTTTCACTGTTGCAGTCATTACATTTGGGTAATCTGCTGGCAGGTTGCCCTCAGTCGGCCTGAATAACAAAGTCTTGGGTCCTGCGTTGGTTGCTGTCTCCTCTTCCATAATGTCAGGTTGTCACAGGTATAAAACTTGTAGCTGACACCATTTTAATCAGTCTTTCTTGCCGCGTGGTGCCCGAAGCAGAAGCAGTTCACAAGTGTCGGTCGGCCAACTCATGAAATTTTCATATTCTTGTTTCAGAACTGAAGTCTTCAAACTAAAGCTAAGTACCCCGTTGGGAAAACTTTTTCCTTGCTCCTTACCGATGTCAGTAAAAGTTAATAATTGCATTACTTGTGTGAAGCAAATACCTGATAAGGATTTGCATTTGTACTGTATTCCTTGCTTAGGCCCTGATCACACTGTGCCTTGCTGTCGGTTTTGTGCTACATTTAACCAACGTACTATTAAGTGTCTGTATATTTTTGCTTCTAAATATTTTGGTTCAAGATTTAACCACCCTGAAATGTCGTCAGTTAGCAATCTGACTACCGGAGTTCACAAAAAACGCAAGGAAAAAGACAGAGACAGACCGTCGAGGTCTAAAACCGACGATGAAGCTTCTTCAAAGCCAGTCGCCGGTTCGCCGGTACTCAGTGCGGTGCTTTCGCAGCCCCTGATACCCGCTACTTTTGAGTCACAGGCGTCTACCGAGACCCATTCGGAGTCCAGTATGCCGCAAGATTCGCAAAGTATTGAATCCAAGGATGTCTCTCCCTTGGATGGGTCCGAAGCCGCTGGGCAGGCACCGGCTTCTGTGGGTGTTTTCAGGCCTCAACATTTTTACATTAAACCGATGCCAGCAACAAAAATAAGGTAAAAAACAACTTCTATGTCTAAAAAAACGACGCATGAGCCACGTGCCCAGGCCTCTTTGCCTAAAAAACAGATGATCAAAATGGCTGACGATTTAATTACCTTGATCAGGGGATCCCAACCCCCCCCCCTGCTAAGAGGCCTAGGCAAGGCACGGATTATGAATCTTCAGATCAGGTTTCCATTTCTTGTGATTCCTCTTCAGATCAGGAATTTTCTATTCCACCCTGTGAGGATTCTGATGCAGAGGAATCCATCCCATCTGCATCTCCTCCTGAGGATTTCTCTTTTGGAGAGACTTTGCATACTTCAAGGGAACATTTTCACTGGGAGAGTCAGGACTTCTCTGCATCAAAAAAGAGGCTTAGGGATTTCCTTCTTCTTCCTCAGCATAGGCCTTTGGCAATACCTCCTGTATTAGATATTGTTGATGATGTGTTCTCTGAATCAAGCATGGGTCCTGATTCCCTGCCTCTGGCTCCTAGTAAGCCAGACAGATAGATATTGCAGGGTTCCTGACTCCCACAAATTTCTTTTCAAAAATCCTGCTGCTTATCATGAGACTATTTCTCAGGGTCCCAAGGGTGTTAAAGCTTCTACAGCCAAAAATCCTACCCCTTCTGATAGAGTTTCCAGGGCACTGGATAGATGGGGTAAGAAGGATTATACATCTGCAACCTTGGCAATCAGGGCGTTAAACTGCCAATTTCATATGCTTAAATATCAACAGCATGTTATGGGCTTACTGAAACAGAAAATGATGTTGATTTCTGATTGTGTGGAAAATAGAGTTACAGGATTTATTGCATTCAGCAGAACAGGTTGGAAAGCATACTTTGCAATGTGGTTTTGATTCCTTGGAGGCCTCTTGTAGGGCCGCCGTTACTGGATCTGTGATTAGAAGGCATGCCTGGCTCAAGGAGCAAAATCTGCCTGGTCATGTTAAAGCTAAATTGGTGGATGCCCCTTTGCAGCATGATACTCTGTTTGGTAATAAGGCAGAAGAGGTTTTAAAGAAAATGGAAGACAAAGCTAAATCTATGCAAACTGTAAAAGATTTCTTGCAAGTGCAGCCACCCAGGTTCAGTAGGCACTGGCCTACTAAAAAAATGGTCCTTTCCTGTGTCCAACAGAGCTACTCAGGACAAACCCAGGTGCTCAAAAGGCTCCAGATATCAATCACAGGGTTTTTACAGGTCAAAGCAATGGTGTGCCTCCGAAACAAAGCACAACCCTACAGTAAGCAGTCTCAATGACTTTCCTCTACCATCTCCAAGCACTTACCTTTTGGCAGCCCCTTTGGGGGGAAAACTAGCACTTCATGCTCAAAATTGGCAGTTAATTACCCAGGACAAGTGGGTATTAAACGAGTATCCCAGGGGTACAGATTTCATTTCCATACTTTGCCAATTCTAAACGGATGGCCAGATCTGCCACAAAACCAGTGGGCAGAGACCCAGAAACAATCATGTCCCTCATGAATATGGGGGCTATTCAACCGGTACCAGAAAAGGAAAAAAGGACAAGGATTTTATTCAAGACTTTTCCTGGTACCCAGAAAAGACAATTCATGGTGTCCAATACTGGACTTATCGATTCTGAACACATTCCTGGACATTCCAAAATTCAAAATGCTCACTTTACAACAGCTGCTGCCTATGCTATGCAAGAATGCTTGGTTAGTAACTCTAGACTTAAAAGAGGCATACCTGCATATCCCAATAAGGGAATCATGCAGAAGATACCTCCGCTTCAAAGCAGGTTTTTTGCATTACCAATTCTTTGCACTGCCCTTTGGCTTATCTACTGCGCCCAGGGTCTTTACAAAGTGCCTGGCACCAGTAATTGCATTCTGCAGACAAAGAAACATTAAAATTTATCCTTATCTGGACGATTGTCTCATTCAAGCAGAGGACAAGGACACTCTTCTTCAACATCTGGCATTTGTAATAAGGCTTCTAGCATGCCTAGGGTACACCATAAACAAAAAGAAATCACAGCTGGTACCCTCTCAAATAATTACATTCCTGGGTGCAAGCTTTAATACAACTGCCCAGATGGCTTACCTCACGCCAGACAAACAAAAGGCAATTGGCAACATACTTCAAACAAATGGCAACATAAACCCAGTTATCTGCAAGACAAATGTTGCAGGCTTTGGGGTTCATGGCATTGTGCATTCTACTAATTCCATATGTGAGACTGCATATGAGGAAACTTCAATGGTACCTAAAAAGTTTATGGAGTCAACATTGTCACAGCCTGGAAGCAATGATTCCAGTCATTCCCGGCCTACAACAGGAGTTTCTTTGGTGGGCAGAGACATGTCACCAAAACAAGGGACTGTCATTCACTCTACCTTCTGCCACCTAAACCCTAACTACAGATGCATCAGACTATGCTTGGGGGCCCACCTGGCAGGGAGATGCATTCAGGGCAAATGGAGCCCAAACCAAATGCATCTGCATATCAACCAGAAAGAAATGCTAGCTGTTCAGAATGCTCTGACAGCCTTCAAGGACTTAGTTCATCCAGGACAACTACTGATAAAGACAGACAACACCACAGTTATGTGGTACATAAACAGGCAGGGGGGTACACATTCCTACCCCCTTTGCAGACTAGCCATGGCCTTGTGGAACACAGCCTTGACTTACCAAATACATCTTCAAGCTCAATTCCTGCCAGGAAAGCAAAATACTCTGGCAGACGACCTAAGCAGAAATCTTATGGACCCGCACAAATGGAAACTGGATCCACAAATCTTCAGCATGTTGACACAGAAATGGGGGAGCACAGACATAGATCTATGGAGCACAGACATAGATCTATTTGCCTCTCCCCAAAACTATCAGTTGGACAAATTCTGCACAAGAACTCATCACAAAAAAGCATGGAAAGTGGATGCTGTATCCTTCAGCTGGAAAAACCTATCAATCTATGCCTTTCCCCCTCTGCCTCTTCTCTCCAAGGTCTTACTAGAAGTCAGACAGGTAAAACCAAAAATGATCCTAATTGCTCCAGACTGGCCTCAGCAGCACTGGTACCCACTTCTAAGGAATATGTCACACCTTCCTCCATGGTACTTGCCTTAAACACCTCATCTACTGTCTCAGCAGAACTATCAAATTCTGCACACTCAGCTCCAAACTCTGAATCTTGCAGCATGGCTAATCAACTAATTATTCAAACCACATCTCTCAGTAAACCTGTGATGGATGTCATTTTGGAAGCCAGAAGGCCTAGTACTAGAAAATCTTATGCTGACAAATGGAAGAGATTCTGTGCTTGGAATCAAGCACAAAGAATAGACACAGCAATGCCCAATATTCCTCAGATTTTTACAATACTTAACTGAGATGCTTGACAAGGGCCAAAGTTTTTCTTCAATAAAAATCCATGCCTCTGCCATCTCAGCTCATTACAACACAGAGCCTCCCCTCTTTTCTCATCCACTGCTTAAACAGTATCTCAGAGGGGCCAAAAATTTAAGGCCTCCCAGGAGAATGCCAACTCCTGCATGGGACCTCAATTTTGTGCTGAAAAAGCTCACCCTGCCTCCTTTTGAACCAGCAGCTACTGCAGATATAAAATTTCTGTCTTGGAAGACAGCTTTTCTTTTGGCAGTCACTTCAGCAAGAAGGTTTCAGAACTACAGGCTCTCATGGCAGTGGAGCCTTTCATTATATTTTACCCGGACAGAGTGGCCCTCAGTACCAATCCTTCTTTTATGCCTAAGGTGGTATCCAGTGTGGCTCTTAACCAGACCATTCACCTGCCAACATTTTTCCCAAATCCGCAGAACAAGGGGGAGTGGATTCTGCATTCCTTGGATGTACACAGACAACTAAGATTCTACTTAAACAGGACAAAATCTCTAGGAAAGTCTGAGCAACTACTGGTAGCATTTGCTGCAGGATCAGAGGGGAAGGCTACATCAAAGCAGACTATTTCTAAATGGAAAAGCCATTGCATTAGTTTCTGCTATTTGCACCATGGTAAACCTGTGCCCAAGGGGATCAGATCCCATTCCACCAGGGCTGCCTCTACTTCAGCAGCTTGTCTCAGAGGGGTCCCAACCAAAGACATTCTAGAAGCTGCTACTTGGAGCTCTGTTCATACATTCACAAAGCATTATCATTTACCTCTCTTCTCTAAATCCAGGGCAGGCTTTGCCACTGCAGTCCTGCAGGGCCTTATAGCTGCCCCTAATCCTGTTTAGCTCCATCCTCCCATCCATAGCTTTGGGATTCTACCCAAATGTAATGACTGCAACAATGAAACACGAAGAACATAGTACAGTTGTGTACACTTACCATAAATGTAGATGTTTGAGTGTATTCACTGTTGCAGTCCGGGTTACCCACCTGCCCTTTTCTTTCCTTCACTATACTCAAAAGCCTTTGTGGTGTATTTGCTTTTAGTTGAAGGTAAATTTTATGTTTCTAAGGTGCATTTATATATTTACAGTTTATTTATATATTTGTTTTGCTCCCCATTTGGGGGGCACCTGACATCTGGGGCAAGAGAAACTGATTAAAATGGCCTCGGCTGCATGTTTTATACCCCTGATGACCTGACGTCATGGAAGAGGAGACAGCAACCGATGCAGGACCCATGACTTTGTTATTCAGGCTGACTGAGGGCAACCTGCCAGCAGATTACCCAAATATAATGACTGCAACAGTGAATACACTTGAACATCTACATTTATGGTAAGTGTACACAACTGTACTTTGTAGCCACTATATAAGGGTAATGTTTCAGACAAGTCCCTTCTGTCCACACATCTTGCACTGACAGGTTGTTAGATATACTGCAGGACTCTTACATACCCTTCAGATATGCCACAATGGTGACCACTGTGATGCAGTGCAGTTAACAGCAACAATAAGTGAACATGTACAGCATGCATTATGAGATTGTGTTTTAAATGTGTGCATGGCAAATAACATGACTGGTGTATTGGCAAACTTGAAAAAACAACTCCATACTCACCAGCTACAGGCTGCTGCCCCTGTTGTATAACAGAGGGACCTAAATAGTTGTGTGAGAGACCTAATGTCAGTAACCACACCTGTGGCATTGGTACAACGTGGGAGCAGCATTTCAGTACATCAACAGTACAAACCCACAATACTAGAGATTATGCACATCTGTTCATTACTACACTGCAGCAACAGACTATCTTATCTGACATATGCATGTTGATTCTTTACAGATGAAAATGGATAAGCAGCGGTGATCTGCTAATGTGCCCTGGGGCCTTACCTGAAAGCTCCTCATCTATTGTGTGTATGGCACCCACCTCCACAATGCTGTCTTCAGCTTTCTGGCTTGGCTGGTGGGCAGGTGCCCCAAGGCTGGCGAGGAGCTCCTCAGCACGTGTCAGTGGGGGCTGGATGGCATGACCCCCACCTGTGGCAAGCTGGTCCCTCCTAACTGCAGCAGCACGCTGACTGGTGTGGTGGATCAGATCTGTGCAGCGATACCGCACCTGCTCATAATTGCGGTTGTGCAGGCCGACATCGTTTAACCTGTGGCTAAGCTCATTCCACAGGGCGGTCTTCTCCTGCAAATCCTAAGCCCTGCACCCGAAGAGGATGGCATGATGGACTATGAGGTACTGCAGGGCCTTTGTACCTGGAAGATATAGAGAGTAAAAAAGGTCGGAGGACCTCATACAGTTTCTCACATGCACATCAACAGTGGGTATTACTTGTAAATAATCCAGACTATATCATAACATTGTAAGCTATCATGACTTGTACATCATGCATTACAGTCCTGGCCCTGACCTGTCCAGTTCCCCCAATGTTGGACACTTAATGGCATAATCCACTACACACGATCATTTCAGTGTAGAGGGATGACAGTGGACATATTCCATGTTGATGGTGTGTGGACGGTGGCATGTGTGTGTTTGGCTGTAGTGTGTGATGGGACTGTGAGCACATGCCTACATTCATTTAGGAGGCAAACTATGATGTTCTCATGTCCCATGGAGACTTGCTGTTGTTGCCATCAGTTAGCATTATGTGCATAATCACCACTGATGCGGGCAGGAGTGTGGGTGATGTGCATATCCCCCTGTGCTACTATTGTGGACAAGGTGCCACTATTCCCACCTATACTCTCTGATGCAGGTTGCCTGTATCTATGGCATGTGTATATGAGGTGTGCTTTACCCTCAGTACAGGTTGACTTGTATTACTGGCTCTGAGACTGCGTACATATGTGTAGACATGGTTGCAATTGGCCTTGGTGGTTTGGATATGTCTGATTTCTAGTCACAGTTAGCCTTATAGGAGGTCTCCTGTGAACCTACATGCTTGCTCAGATAGAGGTGCACTTGCTTCCAAGTTGTGGTCTGCACGTATGTGTCCCTGTACAGCCACTATAGCAACCTATTATGTGTTTTGTGTCTTGGTGGTGCCCACCAAGGGAAATTACTCTATCGTTGGTGGAAGATGGTTGTACAGGTAAGGCACTGCTGATTCCATATAGCTACAGTGGATATGAAGTGTACACACCCCTGTTACAATGCATGGTACATGTGCAATTGGAACATGACCCCACAAAAGCACGTCAACACAATCCCAACTGTGATGTGTCCTATAGCCTGCTCAGTTCAATAGGAAACATAACCTGTCCTGTGGTAACATCGCGCCACCCAACCTTACTTCCCAGTGCTTCTGTCAAGTAAAGCCAGTGGAGTGATCCCTGTAGTGAATTTTCTATTTCTCATCCACTCATCAAGATCTCTCTTGAAGAGGGCCAGTGAGGTGCTCTGCTTGACATATATGGGAAGTCTATTCCATAGCATGGGCAGTCTCTGGGTTATGAACCTGTCCCTCCAGCATATGGGAAGTAACACTCTACAGTAAGCCAGTTGAATGTGTGTGCACACCCTTATACTGGTGTGTTGTGTAAACACCTGCTGAGATGATTACAGCATCCATTTGTCTTGGTTTGTACTCTAACGTCATATCACATCTTCACTTGGCAATGGTTGCTCACCTTCCATGAAACAGGTTTGTTTCTTTTTCAATAGAATTGTACAGGTTATGGGTCACATTTGAGGTGAGAAACATTTTGATATGACTTCCTGTGGTCTCATTGGCATACAGCACACAGACCTGGCATTCCAACAGGGGTGTGTACACTAGATATCCAGTGTACATGGGTGTTGATATAGCTGTTAGTGGTAGGCTTGGACAGTGGGTCATAACACAGTTGTACACTTCTCTGATTACTGCATGATAAGCATGCTTTCTGTAGTACCCATATCAGTGTCATGGTAATGCAACCATCAGTAGCAGTACACATTTTATTTTGTTGTCTGCAGTGACAGTGATATTACACACATGTGCAACATGCACATCCTATTTTCCAGATTGCTTGTTTATAGGTTCATAGGTTCATGGATAGGTACTAGGCTATCTGCCCAAAGGCATTTATAAGCCTAGCCAGAATGTGTTGGCTTTCGCTGCCCCCTTAGATTAGTTCCCTGTGCCTCTGTCCAGCAGAGCCACTGAAGTGACCCCGGGGTAAACTTTCTGTTTCCCATCCACTCATCAAGGTTTCTCTTGAAGAGTGTTAGTGAGGAGCTCTGCCTAATGTAGATTGGAATCTTGTTCTAAAGCATGGGAAGTTTCTGGAACAGGAATCTATCCCTCCAGCACGTCCTATTTATTGTTCTGGTGAGGTTTAGATCCCTAGAGCATGTGGCTCGAGGGGATATGGTTTTCTTTAGGTGGAGCATGTCCATCAATTCTGGGTTGGACATGGCCTTGTATGTCAGGCAGAGATCTCCTCTGAGTAGGTGGTATGCAACCCAGTGCAGATGGAGTTTCTTCAGTCAAGCTGCATAGGGCATCTGTTTGAGGCCAGTGATCCTCTTTGTGAGGTACTTCTGTGGTCTTTCCAACTGTTGCAGGTGTCTTGTAAGGTACATCCTAAATGGGGCATTATTCTCTATGATGGGTCTGATGAGTGATGAGTATAGGGGCACAATGACCTCTTTTGATCTGGATACAAACCCTTTTGTGATTAGGTGGGCCACATAGAAGGATTTTCTAACCACTTTGGCAATGTGATTATCAAAGGAGAGATTACTATCTACTTGGGTCCCCAGATCCCTTGTTACATCTTCAGTATTTAGGGGAGTACCACCTATGTAGTAGTTTGTAGGTACTTTGTTTTTTCCAAAGAGGAAGACTATGCACTTTTTGGCATTTAGCTTAAGGCCATGATTTTGACACCAGGTATCTGTCTCTGTGAGATCCTTTTGGAGGATTTCTCTGTCAGCTGGAGAGTCAATTATAGCCCCTAGTTTGCAGTCATCTGCAAACTTGGTCAGCCATAGTCCTCCTGTGCTTGCCTGCACCTCTGAGAAGTATATGCCGAACAGGAGGCGTCCTAGGACTGATCCCTGGGGAACGCCACTTGTAACCGGTTTAGAGTCAGACCTAGCTCCTGCAACTCTCACCATATGGGTTCTGTCCATGAGCCAGTTGGCAACCCATCTTGTGACATAGGGGTTTATGTTCAGGCTGGTGAGCTTGCCTATAATACCAGAATGGGGAATGGTGTCAAAGGCTTTTGCAAGGTCTATGTAGGCTGTTTGTACCACCTTTCCCTCATCTATAGCCTTGGTAACTATCTCAAAGAAGTTCACCAGGTTTAGAAGGCATGATCTGCCCTTAACAAAGCTGAACTGGGTAGGGTCCAGTGTTTGGAGGTTCCCAGTGTCTCTGTTAATGAGTTCCATGATGATGCACTCCATAGCCTTGCAGACCAAGCTAGTCAGGCTTATATCACAATAGTTCCCGGGGTCTGTTGTTGCTCCACTTTTGTAGAGTGGAATAACCATTGCTGTGTGCCACTCTATGGGTATGTAGCCTGTGGAGAGGCTGAATTTGAATAGTGTGTTTAGGTGAGGGGTTAGTTCGTCTTTGAGCTCATGTAGGACGCAGCCTGAGACACCTTCCGGTCCCATTGATCCTGTGTTTTTGGCTTTGGAGAGGGCTGTTTTAACCTGAGTGTCTATGATTTCAGGGGCTCTACATTCTTCTGGCATGGTTATGGGCCCTTTTAGGGGTGAGAGGGAGGTGAAGTTTGCACTGAACCTGCCTGCCAGGATAATGGCAATATCGGTCGGTTCAGTGTATTTTGTGCCATTCTGCACTAACTCCGAGCAGATCTGGGCATTGCCACTTAGATTCTTGACATAGCTAAAGAATGCCTTGTAGTTATCTTTGGAGTCCTTGGCAATTTTTCTTTCGAAGCTAGCCTTGGATGATTTTATGAGGGATCATAGTTTCTTGCTGATACTGATCAGGGATGTCTTCCCTTCTTGGGATTTTGCTCTTTTCTGTACTAGTTTCCTCCTACTGTTGTATAGCTTGTTTATGGCAGGGGTCCACCAGACTGGTTTCCTTTTCTTGGAGGAGTGAGTCTTGGTTTTGCTTGGGATAGCACAACCCATGCATTCTTGTAGAATGCATTAGTAAAGGATTTTGCAGCTTGGACGGCGTTATCCTTTAGCAATGTGACCCATGTTATTACTTTTGTGCCTTTCAACTGAACATACGCATACATACATACACATGCTCAGGGGATACCTGGTACACATTTGTGTTCTATGTCATTATGGCACACTGTATTTATAGTCTTGCAGCGCAATCATACGTCTCAACCTATTACACCAGGACTTCTGGTCATTGGTCCACCTCAATGGGTGACAAAACAAGAAAGTCAGTTTTGATAATATATCAATATAGTTGCCATAACACATGTATATGTGTAAGTGACTACAGATATCTTTCACAACTGTGAACTTTGTCCAGAAGAACACTGTACAGTTGACTGTTATTCAGTATATCACATGCAGTTTAACACACACATCTGCAACCGTGCTTTACTATGCTCATGCCCTATATAGGTATCCTAGATTTACAATACAAACATGTATAATACTCATATTCACAGGTGACATATGAATATGGGCAACATCCCTTTAACTGATCTAGCAGTGGCACAAACATGACTGTTTGACAGACACTCTAGTGCTTGCCATATGTGAGCTGTCCTTTTCCAGGGTATGTCAGGCTCCTCAGCTGTGACCCAACCTATCCACCTCTTAGAGCATCACATGTGGACAAAGCCTAACATTAGGGGGGTATAGATAGGAACAGATCGTAGCTACGCTTATTACAAACCTATGAAGTTTGTGCATGATACATTTCACATTAGCATGACAGTTCTGAAGGTAGTGGGGTCTGAAACTCATGCGTCTGTCATGACTTCATTACTTCCACCTTCAGCTATTTGCCAGACTAATATAGATGTTTGGAGGAATAGAACAAACACTTGTTGTTGTGTCTTTCGGCTTTTCCCGGTTAGGGGTCGCCACAGCAGAACTCCGGTCTGTTAATGATTGGCAGTAGATTTTTTTATGTGCTGAGTTGCCAGCCCTGATGCACAACCTTCAACGAAGGTATGCCCATTCATGCATATTTCCACACAGAAGACGCTTTAGCTGAGAATCGAACAGGACAACATCTTACTGTGAGGCAACAACACTACTGCAGAGCAAACACTATGATGGCTAAATCTTGACATTATCTGCAGATCTGCAGTTGACAGGTATGCCCCACTGCAGACAGAGCCAGATGCTAAGTCCATAGCATTTGTTCAGCAGGACATCATTACAGCAGGTATTGATGGCACATGTACATCTTTCATAATAATCTATCCCATTATTACAGACCAAGTACTACATTCAATTACATGCTTACATGTTTCACATACCTGGTTTATCTTCAGGTTCCTTCTGTGTACAGGATGTCTTCCTGTTTCTTATTTCGAGGTTTTATGGGGTTTTTTTTGGTGTGTGTCTCTCTGTCTCCACTACCGGGATCAAGCTTGTTTGAATAAGTTGAAGCATGGCTTTTGTAGGTGATGCACCTGTTCAGTTGATGGTCTCCGCATCAGTTGCAGTCCCCCAATTGCTAATTGCATGCAGGCAGTCGTGCAGGTTTTCCAATAGCCAATGTCATAGCAAACCACTACTATAAATAACTACATCATGTGGGTGTTGTCTCTTTACCTTTCCTGTATGGAAGACATCCTTCATGTGGGTGGGCAGCAGTGTTACAGGCAGCAGGCAGCAGTACCTCTTACAACAAGACTTGTGGACACAGGCCAACTACATGTTTGTATAAGGTTCCAGACCTAGGGACTTCATATTCCTGAGTAAGTGTATGTTGCAACCAGTCCTGTAACACCAACAACTTTCACAGTGTATAACAGCAACATTTCAAATATAGCACTGTGTTTCAGGCTCTGTCCTCCACCTATATACCAGGCTTTGTCTTGATGTCATGCAGTAAGTGGTTGATAGGTATGGTCTACCATTATTTAGTGCTGACATTCCTGCTATCGTGGGGTAGGGTCCATATATATATATATATATATATATATATATATATATATATATATATAAGGGCTACAGCTGGACAAAACATGTAGGACCCTTTACAGTCTGGAGGTCAGTGTATGGAGAACACTGTTATATGCCCTTGTAAGACATTTTATGTTAGAGGGGTATTAAATGTTTTTAACCTAGGGTGTTACAACATGTGAGGGATATCAGTAACAAGAAACATTAAGGTATATGGCTGCACATTTTCATACGTTTCACCATGGGAACAGTGGTGGGATAGAGCTTACTGTCTTGCACACAGTTCTGTTGTCAGTGTGATAGTGACATTTTAAGTTAAGCATTGTTATGTAATGGATACGTTTACATACTGACAACTGATAGTTTTCCCCCTAGGGCATTGAGTACAGAGTGTAATTGGAGGCTGTTGAACTACATCTGTAACTAAGTGTTGATTTATTCTTATCTTCAAAGTAAGTGTGTTTTTTACTGTTGTACTACTTGAAGGCTTTAACCTAGACAGCAAAGTATGTTATGTTTTGCCGATTACTGTATCATATGTTTTCTTTGAGAGTTGCATTACTCAGTTATTATGCATTTCAAACACAATCCAAAAAGAAAACTGGAAACCCTCTAAAACAACAAATGTTTAATCCAGGTTCAAGTTCGCAAGTAAACACTTTCACCCTCAAGGCTTCCTCAGATGAAAAAAATGCTATCAATTAAACAACATAACTTACATTTTAAAAAGTTGAAAATGAATCCACAGAGAACCAATAAGTGCTCACACACCTTGCCTTTAGCAGACGCACGTCTATGTGATAAGTTCCAGTTATTCAATGATGAAAATAACGCCCCAAATTATCTCAGGAGATTCCGCCACAAGGACAATAAAACAAGTTGTTTATTTAGCCGAAAAGCTGTAAAAACAACTCTCTCAGCATGTAGTAAATCCAAAACTGGTTGCCAGTACAAACGTTAAAATGCAAACACAAGCATATAAAAAACACCATAGCAGACTGTAAGAACAGTTGACGGTTTCCTGTATAAGCCTACTTAGTTTTACATCATTATGCTTAATAATCAATTGCATAAATCTAAAACCGCAATCATCAAAAAACTGTTTAAACTCCATCATCACTTTTTCATTCAACATAACACCCATAGGTTGTTTAAAGAACCTCATACCTTTGGGGACTATTTGCATTATAATACATTTCTCAAGATATGCATTATCTATTTTAATTCCATTAATGGTGTTTAATTTTTTCCCCATAGCATATATCATGTCCCTTAAAGTTCCATATGATTCCGATCCATTGATAACTTCTGATCGTATTCCAGCATCGTCTAAATTGCAGTCTATTTCCATAAACTTGTTAAATTTGTTCAAACTATTAGCATTCATATTGTCAACCCTAGCTGATGTCACCAAATGATTGGCTGAATGTTCAGTACCTTTTTTCTTTTGATCTTGCTTCCCCGCTATTTTGGAATAAGTCTTGATGGGAACGATCCTTTTGGGTTTAGTGCCAATCCGCTTTGATTCTTCTTCCACATCATATAAGGAAAAATCAAAGATAAAACTGGAGCCATTGTTTTTACTGCTATTTAAAGGCTCCGTTGTATTGAAAACATGATCAATATCAATAGGACAAGCCTTATTCCCTGTTCCCTGCCCATTGGGAACAGAAAAATTATCCAAAAATGTTTCAATACTTCCATCTTTGCTATTGAATCCCTGTGCAGCAGTCATAATTTTGTTGTCACACAAAATCATATGGTCTTCACATAAAGTGTTGCTAATAACCCCTTGTCTATTGATACTGGGATTATTATCAGATTTATTATTATAATGACCATATATAACATTGCCAAAATTGACAAATGTTGCCTAATAATATTTTTTACTGCTTCAGTGTTCCTGTTATAGGTAAGCATACACCTCATTTTATTTACTTGCAGTCCTCTAACTACTCGTTGCATCTGATTTTTAATTATATTTCCAAACATAAATGGAGGATGTATGCTATTACGATGCAAGTAACTATTACACTTAACCTCCCCTCCTTTCTGTATTATCAAGAGGAGTAGCAATGGGAACAGCAGTTGCAAATACCTGTACGAATATTGTCATGCACATGTGGGAAGAGACATATGTGTTGTCTTTGACCAATCCTTTTAAGAAGTGTATTAATTTTTATAAAAGATTTGTCTATGATCTTTATGTTGTGTGGGAAGGTAATCGAGATGAATTTGAACAGTTTATATTATACGTTAATGGAACTACTACTTTTCTAAGATTCAGACATGATATATCTAAGGAACAGATTACGTTCCTTGATGTAAAATTAAAGAAGGATGAGCAGGGTACAGTATATACAGAACTATACAGAAAGGAGGTTAAGTTTAATAGTTACTTGCATCTTAATAGTATGCATCATCCATTTATGTTTGGAAATGTAACAAAAAAAATCAGATGCAACGAGTAGTTAGACTAAATACTGTACATGATAGGATGTCTGAGCAATTAGATGTTGTGGTCTCTGACTTTTTAAATAGGGGTTACCCAGAGTGTGAAGTCCGTGTTGCCAGTAGGAGCATACAACAGCAAAGACTAAGCGGAGGGCTTCAGCCCTATTTTGGTAGTGTGAGTCAGGATAGAGGTAGAGCAGGAATGCAAGTAAATAAAATGAGGTGTATGCTTACCTATAACAGGAACACTGAAGCAGTAAAAAATATTATTAGGCAACATTTGTCAATTTTATGGGACATCCCAGCATTAAAGGAAATAGTAGGGGATCAACCAGCTTTCGGGTACAAAAGGAAGAACACTTTGAAACAGATGTTATGTTATAAGGAGCAACCCAAGGAATTTTTTAAAGGTAGGAAATGTGAAACAAGGTACATTTAAATGTGGGAATTGTGTTTACTGCAAGCATATGTTCACAGAGAAATCCATTACACATCCCATGACAGGTAGAGAGTTTGTTTTACATGCATATGGGAATTGCAACACAAGCAATTTAATATACTTAGCTAAGTGTGAAATCCGTGATGCTTTTTATGTGGGCATGACAAACAGGAAATTTAAAGAGTGTATAGCCTGTCATCTCAGTGATATTAGACAGAGTAGTTACAAATGCTCTTAGTAAACACATTATAGAGAACGGTGATCAACATAGTTTTAAGTTTATGATTTTAAAAGTAATTTATAGACCATTGTGGGGTGGGAATATAACTGAAAATGAAGAGATGAAATGGATTTTAAGAATTGAGAGTGTTTGTACCACCTGGTCTTAATGACAGTTTTACTTTAAAGCCTTATTTAAATATTCTGCATCAGAAGGTGTAGAGTCATGTGACTTTTTAAAATGTATTTAAGTTATGTTGTTTAATTGATAGTATTTATTTTGACTGAAGAAGTCTTGAAGGTGAAAGTGGTTACTTGCAAACTTGAACCTGGATTAAACATTTGTTGTTTTAGAGTATTTCCAGTTTTCTTTTTCTTTTTGGATTTGATTTTGTGACTGAGAACTGGTTAACTGCCTCACACTTGTTTTTTGGATAATGTATTTCAAACAACTGAATGCTATAAGAAATGGTATAAACAACTGAAATAGTACACAAATAAACATGTATATGTATGCAAACTGTGTCTGGTGTCCTCATGTTATTTGCATTGTGTGTGGGTATATGTTTCATGCAATAATTCTCATTTGTAGGAAAGAATCAGACACTGGCCATTTGAATAGGTGGCGACTGTAGGAATAATGGCTGTTTGATATGCTGTGCACCCTCTATACATACTCAGTTTATATCTACAAGTATTTATATATTTATATATGTATGCATGTGTGTGTGCGTGTGTGTGTGTGTGTGTGTGTGTGTGTGTGTGTGTGTGTGTGTATGTGTGTATATATATATATATATATATATATATATATATATATATACACACACACACACATATACCATATTTCTCCATAAATAAGACCTAACCAGAGAGTAAGGCCTAGCATGGTTTTCCAGGGTGGTCATGATATAAGCCCTACCCCAAAAATAATCCCCAGTTAAAATTGTCAACAACACGTGGCGGACATGTTGAATTATAAAATAATATTATTGACACCTGTTGACTGAGGTTATCATACTGTGCTCACCATTTTTGGACCATTCGGTCACCCAATTTCTTCTCTTTGCAGAAAGTCATAAGATTCTTTCCCTGGGAGGCCTCCACAATTCTTACGGTAACCCTAATCCTCACTCACACTTGATGGTTGAAATCCTTGGCCCATAAACACTGGCAAGTGTACTTTGATTGGTCAAAGTACAGACAACGCACATAAAATGTGCACACTTGATAACAAACGGATGTGGTGTCTTCTTAACCGTCACCATTTTGTGTTGCCACTTCTTTCTCATAAGTCTTTAATTATCCCCCCTCCCCCGACAAGATGTGTTCAAAAATAAAGAGCTGTTCCGTCGAGTACAAGAAAGGAATATATACACATATGGGTCTAGGACTATTCACTAAAAGCACATTTCACTGAAACACATTTGACTGTGTACAATTAACTGAAAGCTCAATTCACTGAAAACACAATTCACTGAAACACATTTCACTGAAAGTTGTATATGGCCTATTTCCCATTGTTGTTTGACTCTGGAGTTAGTATATATAGTAAGGGGGGGGGGGCTGGGGGGCTCTGCCCCAACCTATTTTAAATATTTTGAACTTTTACATGGATGCTTGCAATTACCATAAATTATTCTTTTCTGAACTTAGTATATATCCAAAGTATGTGGGGGGCTACACCCCCTGATGTGGGATGCGGTGCCCCCTTATACATATATATATATATATATATATATATATATATATATATATATATATATATATATATATATATATATATATATATATATATATATGCGCTAACTCTAGGGTCACACAACAGTGGGGAAAAGGCCATATATAACTTTCAGTGAAATGTGTCTCATTGAATTGTGCTTTCAGTAAATTCAGCTTTCAGTGATTTGTGCACAGTCATTTGACTTTCAGTGAAATGTGCTTTCAGTGAATAGTCCTTGACCCATATATATATATATATATATATATATATATATATATATATATATATATATATATATACATATACATTTTCCCTACTATTGTATGACTGTGCTGCATGATATGTTTGAGAAAACATCAAACATATCTACAACTCAGATGGATTAGTGATAAGTTGCTGTGGTATGGTGCTTAGGGTCCTGAGTTCGATACTTGCAATGACTGATTATTTTGCTGCTTGGCAGAACAAGGTCTGTTGGATACAGAGTGATTAAGGCACTTTTAAGCAGTTGTAAGTGGGTTTGCCCAGGCTTTCAGAGTGGTAAGCAATGCTAACTTCTGGTTAAATATGCTTACAGACAGCCTGAAAAGTGCTTAACCTGAGTAGGCATTGCTTAGCACTGTGCAAACGGGCTTAATCCCACTTACTACTGGTTAAAATTGCTTACTCTCACTTACCCCCGTGCTAATTTCTTTAAAAGAATGAAAAAAGGGGTGATAGGAAAGCAGTGAAAACGGGGACACAAAGAGGGAAAGACAATAGGGAAAGTAGCTAGGGATATGCAGGATGGATGTAGGGAAGGTTCCTAGCTGTCTTTTTTCTTCTACAGCAACAGCTTTGCATATATACTGATTTTGGAGTTATATTTGGATGCTCAAACCCACGAGAGAGGGGTGAGGACAACAATAATGTGTTGTGAAGCCAATTAGACCAGATCACATGTGTCCAGTGGACACGTGTGAAATGGACAGCTATGGATGTGGTGAAAATTTGTGTGAGAACAGATTACTTTTTTTTGTTTAAGGTGAGAATGGGATGTTGGGGAAAGATAGCAGGTATGTTTGGGGAGGTAAGTTGGGTAGGAAGACAGACAAGACAGCATGCAGAGGTGGTATATGACACAAGTGTTGGGTAAACACCTTGGACTGGGAGGGGTGTTTGGAAATTGGAAGCCCAAGAGCCCCCAAATGGAAACAGTGGGACTGAGGTCCCCACACATGGGCAGTCATCACTGCACCTTCATGGCCCCAAACGTGGCTGTGCTGGGGGCTGAGCAGGAGGGGCAATCTGACCCTATAATTGCTCCATGTGGCCCTCAAGCTGGTGTAGCAGATCTCCAAACTCCCTTTGGAGCTTGCTACGCACCAATCCCTGGACCTGTTTCCGGGTCGCGCCCGGCCCTGGGAGGATGAGCCCCATCCCCTGAGGTAGTTCCACCCAAAAGTGGTGCAGGATCAGCAGATGAGGAAGTCCCGGGTTGGGTCCAAGACATGATGGGACCCAGTGCCACGGCCAGATGAGGTGGGAGATGTGGGTCCGCTGGGACTGGCATCCCAAACGTGCTATGGTGTTGCAGTTTTAGAATGTATGTGGGTTAGTAATAGTCAACACAATCCAGAATTAGTTATAACAGCATACATAGATATTGCCATTAACCCAAAATACCAGATTTGGAACAGTTGCATAGCAAACAGAACACATGCATATATGAAACCACAGTGGCCATTACAACAGCATGCAGGTTACATTGATAGCAATAGGCTACCAATGATAGTATTTCAACATGGAACATTAATAGAAACACATTTCCATATTTGTTGAACAATAGGACATATGTCCCAACAGTAGGTTTGGTGTAAGCATGCCCATTGATTTGTGTGTTGAGATTATTGTTGCAGCTATGGTGGGGTGGAGAGAGATGTCAATTAACAACTTGTATGTCCTTGCAGTACTCACAACTTTAATAATCATTGCTCTAATCATTACTCTACAGGTATTATTACAATACCCTATGGCCTTGGTTTGGGCAGCGGTATGTTTGTACACAGTGTATACATCAACTGTCTTATAGCTAAATTCTACTTCTCTTACCTGGTAGACCTGTGGAGGGAATGCTTGTTAACACTACCTGACTGTTTCTATACATATTCCTAGATTCCTGGTTGTAATTATGCACATACCTCTTAATGCACAACATCTGGACAAAGCTTGACAACATAGGGGTACAAATATGGACATATTTCAAATATTGCTCCTATAAACTTTTAGACAGTTGCTAGAGTAACAGGATTTGTTTTAATATACATTTTCTGAAGGATTTAAAGTCTGACACTTAAATGTATGTCATTATTTGGTGACTACAATCCTGAGATCATTCCACTGATTTGCCAGGAAACAAGAGGAACAGGCCAAAAATATGAGCCAATTATCTTGACATTCTGCAAAAATCTGTATAGCTGAGAGGTATGATTATGCATACAGCTTACTACCACTCCCAGGATTCGAACCATGGCTGTGTCTGCTAAAAATACAACCATTTCTGTTTCATCAGAGTGAGCTATTTAGACACCGCTTTCAGTTCCATCAGTGTTTTATGTCTAAGTCTCTCTTGGTTGTACAATCAGACCTTGTACTTAACAGCAGTCTTATACAGACATTCCTAGACATATTTTTTATGTAGCACAGTGTGGGTAACAGTGGTTAACACAACATTACTATTCAGTGACTGCAACACTAAATGCCATACAATACCAGAGTAAATACAACCAGCCCAGGATTTAGAACTTTATTGCCAGGCAGTTACGGTTTTATTGAAATATCACCTATATGGGACTATTACTGTCATATTGTCTGGTTTATTCAGTACAACCCATACACAGTTTTTATACTGCCAGGTGACTTTCTATTACTTTGTATTTATTTGTTATGACTACTACAAGTAGGATTGTTACTCACCAGCCTCGCTTCCTGATTAACAGCCCGCTCAACTGCAGCTGTAAAGAGAATAGAGAAATATTTAGCCATACCTTATCCATCAAATACACAAGCTGGACTCTGGTAAGCAGTTATTGGTATGAATACTTGTACACTGCTGGGATATCAGCCCTTTGCCTTGCTGCTTGGTCCCACTCTTCCAAGAGCTCCCTCTTACTCTGCTTCAAGTCGGCATAGTAGTGCTGGACTTGCTCACCAGTCCGAGGGATACCAGTGGCACTGGTGAGATCATGGGCGAGATGTTCCCAGGCTTCCGCTTTATATTGGGAGCCCTGGTACTGGCCCTGCTGCAGTCTCTTATCATGGTTATTTACCAGGAGTTCTACCATGACCTTGGACTCTTGTATGCCCCAGCGCTGGGCCCAGAAGCGCATGCCCTCGCCCCAGCGCTGGGCCCAGAAGCGCATGCCCTCGCCAACACCTGCCATACTGCCTACAGTGGGAAGCTGCAACCAGTTGTGAGCTGTATTCCCAAGTGTGGGGTTTAAATATGGCTTATTTCCCACACTTTGCCATGATTGGACAGTTTTGAATATGCTGCGCTAAGCTACGAGCAAATATGCTTAGCTAAGGTTGGCAGTGCTTAAAGGGGCAGGTTCAGCACCATGTACCAATGGGCAAATCCACTTAGCTGGGCTATTGATTGCTTAGCAGTCATATTTACACAATGCTTATATCTAGTAAGCAGAGCTGTGCAATGCTTAGCATTGCTTATTTATTATTTTATAGACTATCTGCTGTATGGGATTGATTCAGCATTTATTACATATTATACATTTGTTTACTGTCTCTGACATCCCCCAATGTGCTTTCATTACATTTATTCATGTGTGACTATACTGTATGAGGCACTTGTGTTTATATGGGGGTTTCACAACTTTATTAAACTGACATCTCACATCTGGACCTACTACAGTACTCTGGTTAACAAATATATGTTATTTAGTAGCTAATTATAAAAAGAAAAAATGTTTATGTACTGCTTTCACATTCAAATTGCTTATAGTGGGGATTGAACCAGGAATGGCTGTTTGTAAAGCATACGCTCTATCCACTACACTATTGCAGTACTGTTTATGTTGGATGTCTTTTGCCATTTAACTTCTTGTGTTTTTTTAAGCTGGACTAATCATAGCTAACCAACGGGCACACCTGTGCAGCTGTGCTTAAACCTTATGTTTAAAAAAAATTATTTGTTGTGTTTTTTTTATTTGTACCCTTCATAATATCCCTGCTAATGCTGAACCTATTATTCTATCAACTTTCTGCTTTTTGGGATGATTGTCCCTTTTGGCTTTGTCCACATTCCTTACTCTGATGGGTTGGGAGGTGTGTGCTCTGTGCTTATGCTACATCTGTTATTCTATCAACATTTGGCTTGATAAGGACAATTGTCCCTTATGGCTTTGACCAGATTTCTACCATGATGGGCTGGGGGTATTTCTCGCTCATTTTAAATTGCTGAAAGGCAATTCTGGAGTGCAAGGGGTGTGTGTATTGTGAGAGCTCTGCTTTCAGACACACCCCCCCTGCAGTCGTACATGGAACTATGTCCGTTTTAGAGCATAACAGCTCGCCTTCATACATATGCATGGAGCTCTGCCATGCTGAACAGGAACGGTCCCTGTGGTGCAGGAATAACTTATTTATGTGCGGCTGTTTGCTCAGTTCGGGGAAAAATATGTTTTAATTAAATGTATTGTTTTCTGAAGCATTTTGATGAGCTCATATTTGTTAGGTTATCTGGAGCATAGCCAAGGATTTATCCGTCTGCACTATGAAATTGTATGACAAGATTTGTGAAATGTTAGTATCTCACGTGGTCTAGGATTAACATGATCTTGTTATAATTGCATATGCTTTCAGTAGCGTTAGTGGGATCAGAAAATATTTCATTAAACTATGTTTCTGGGACATCTATATAAAAATGTAGCTCTTTTTTTCTCTTTTCATTTGATGTTATTGACAAAAAAGTTCTATATGGACAGGGTTTTCATATCAAAACAGGTCAACATACCTATAATTTACATTTTGTGTCATTTTCTCCTTCAAAGGCTGATCTCAAATGCTGAAAATATACACTTCCTGCAAATTTGTATCACCAGTAAATATGTAGGTGTTGTATAGGTCCAAGAAAGCCACTGCGCCACTGTACTCAGCCATTATCAGACCCGTCATTGTGTATATCACCCCCTTTCTGTACGTACCTGACAAAGCACATGAATTAAACTGGAATGTCCTCAGAGGTACCTCACAAAAAGAATGCAAGGTGTAAACACAATGCCCTCAGCAGATTACCTCAAAGCCCTGTCTATGTACTCTGTTCCATTCAAACTGCTGAGAGGTGATTTATGTTTTGGCATACATGGCTTTATTGGATCCTGCTCTGATGGTCCATTTTCGTATCATAAAATGAAAAGCACCAGAACTACTAAATCTAAGGCTTTAAACTTGTGACTTGCATACTTGTCCCTTCAATATAAACTATTCATCTCAGAGAATCCCGACTCTCTGGAATAACCCCCCAATCCATTTGAAGCAGAGCCCTTCCCTAACCCTATTCAAACACAACCTGGACCTGTGGATGGAAAAATCAGAAATACACCACTGGTGTGACACTTATGCCTCTGATGGACAGAGGTAGCCATTGAATCATGCCCTAATGAACATACACCCCTTAAAAAGCCCCTAAGGCACAATAACTTATAGATTCATTTGGGTTGCATGGTTAGGCTTATAGAGTACCCAGTGGTCATTAGACTAGTAAATACCCATGAACCTATTGAACATTAAAGTTGTCCATATATCTTAATAAGATTTAATAATCTTAATAAAAAATCTCAGGATAACAGTACAAAGCCAATATGCATTGTAAGGTAGCCAATATCTTCCTAGAGACACTACTCAGAGATCCCTGGGATAACTTATGGGATGCAGGAGCTCAGAATATGTGGTCTGAAAAGCAAGCAAATATGGCTTATAGTTTATCGGTTCATAGTTTTACAGGCAAGCAGTTGACCTTTGCGAATTTTTATTGCTTTTTTCCTGTGTTGGTATTTTCCTTTGTCCATGTATTTATCATTATTATTTTTGAGTGCTATAAATTAACTGTATTGTGAGCAGTAATTTAAAAGTTTTGATTTATTCATTGAGAAATGAATGTGTTCCATTTTTTTCTTCCTTCCTTTATGTTAATTTAGCAGTAGGTTACTGGGTTTTGTGTTGGCTTCACTTTCTGTATATTCTATAAAAAGTTCCAATTAGAATTTGGTCAGAGATTGCTTTGGTTATCATGAACAGGTCCCACATAAATATTCTGCAACAGAGATGGTTTCTGCAGTCTGTCAGTGTATTTCATGTTTTGTTTGATAAGAATCTCTGAACATTCTCAAGCTAAATTAAGTGTCCCTTTCCAGGCTGCAGAATGCAACATTACGTTGCATATATGGCCTATTCAAAGAAGTATGTATCAGTATCTTCCTGAAATCAACTGGTTATATCCTTCAGCTATCGTACAGAGTAAGCCCTTCTGGCTGAAATTATAGTAGATTGATCAGTGCTTGTTTTTTATCTGTAAGGATTCGCACATTTCACTTTTTTCTTTGTTGTGCTCCAATAAATTTTGTAATCAATGTTTATACCAGTATTATATCTACCTGTATTGAAAGTGAGATGGATGTCATTCTGTTTAAAATCTTAAATAGCCATATAAAAGACTGTTTTTACTTAGTGCACCAGAATCACGGGGGAAAAACAGAACAATGAATGGAAAGTAATAGTAAATAAAGAATGAGTAATTAGGGTATGTCTACCCATGTAATGTGGTAGGATACAAGACACAATAGACTATAGGTACTTTCAGGAAAAAATAAGAATGACTTATCCACTGTAGGATATCTCAAAACTTTCTTAGTTTGGAGATGGAATATTCAGTCATGAATGTAATTCTGTTGTTTGGGGAATAATGTAGTTTAAAAGCCTCCTTATAGGTTTATTCTTATTTGATGCATGAGGAGGAGGCATTAATTGAACATGAAGACATATTGATGGAGGTGAATTGAATTGAAGATAGATTAGACTGACAGACTTTTCCTAGCTTATTCTCATTTGCCAGCTCATATTGTAATTGAAAAATGCTGAGAAGTCAGTACGGATAGCTTGACATGAGACATGATGACTCATCTTCTGTTAAGAGAAAATGTTAATCAAGTGGCTTAGATTTCTGTAGACTACTTCAGACACATCTGAGGTATGGACTACTGTATACGGTCTGAAGAGCATGTCTTACTAATGAAAGTTTTTACTTAAAAATATGGTTGGGTTATTTATAATTTCCATGCAGTGCATGTGATTTGTATGTGAACTGTCACATGAGGTAATTTGGGGAAGTTGTTTTTGAGTTAGAAAACACCTTAAATGTCATCTACCGATGATGTCACATTTCTGAATTAATATCTTAATGGCATATGAGTAAGAACAAGAAGCAGCCACTGCTTTACTCTATTGCTAACTAAACAAAAATGCACACACAGGTGACATTGTGTTAGTGTTTAACGTGAGGCTTCACAACACTGTGCTCCTTTTTACCCATTTTAGGTACAAATTCGAGATGCATAGTGTATTAAATGTAAATTTTGCACTAAATCCGTGACAGGGTTAGCTACCCAGTGGTGTAAACCTTGCCTTTAGATGATTGTCACAGGTGAAGTGACACCTTGACCCCACATGTAAAAATTGGAACAAAGGGTTGTGATAAAAACAAACAGCAGTCTGGAAACCCGGGAGTAAAATCCAATGAATTTAGTCTGGTTAGCGCTTTTGTCTGGTGACCATCACCAGACTTCATCAGTTAACATTAAAAAGTTAAATCCATATTTATAGCCATACAGCCAATGATTTGAATCCAGCAACACACAAACCAACCAATAAGAATGCTAAAAAAACTAATTCAAGTTCAACAGTCGCTGTTAAAGAGATACACGAATCTAAACATATATACATATCTTTGTACATGTACCTTTGTATACAAATATACAAAATCCCCAGGAAAACTTTTTATATACATAACATATAAATACAAATGTAAAAAACAACTAACAATATTTAAGTATTAAATAAAAAAAAAATGAAAATAAAAATACTTCATCCGTCATTAACTTTCATTTTTAATAAACTGGATATAGAAACCATATCATTTAAGCCTGGTGGAGAATTGGCATTTAAAAATATATGATACCAGACTTTCTTTTCTTCTAAATAAAGTTTCCATGGACCCCCATGGTTATCACACTTCAACTGTTACAAAACAAGACATTTAAAGGAATCCTGGGGAAATATTTTGATATGCCTGTATAGTGCATTTGTTTCATCTCAGTGACCTATTTCATAGATATGTTTGTAAATCCTCTGTGACAGCTTGTACTGAGTCTTGCCAATATAAAAAGCAGTGCAGTCTGAATACACTGCAGCATAAGCAGCCTGTGAATGACAGCTGTATTTTGCCTTGAAATATATCTTTTTATCTTGTATTTGGATACTGGTTGCAGATAATACATGGCAACACTGATGACACATACCACATGGTGCTATCCTACCTTTTATTCCAGTGTTGGCATGCATTTCAAATGTGGTCTTTATATTGGCACCTCTACAGTACACCACATTAGGATGGTCACCTAGGATGCCCACCATATTGTGTTCACCCTGAATAATGTTCTAGTTCTTTGTCACTATATCAAGAACTATAGAGCTATTACTTGGAAAGGTTGAAGTGACACCTTGACCCCACATGTAAAAATGGGGAAAGGGGTTGTGGATGGATGGATATTACACTAAATGGTAAATATTTGTATAGTTAAACTTATTTGGAATAATACTTGTATTTTGACATTGACAAGAGCATTTAAAATGTTAATTACTACACTATCAGAAGTGAGTGAGACTTGAATTCCTTAATAAAAAAATCTTCTCTTCACTTGTAAGATTAATTATAGTTTGCGCTGTTGAACTATAATTAAGCTATGTTTTTCTACCAAAGTGGACTCTTTCACTGCCATAATTATGGCACTCCTCAGGTGGTACTTGCGATTAAAATCAAAACTTTTACTTTTATTCCACAGTTCTGTCTCCAGTAAATTTAATATCTATGGATGCATTCTCAAACACTCTGGATATCATCTCTGAGACTCTGTTTGAGTTGGAGACATAGTTTATATCAGCATATTGCATGACTTTGCTTGTATGATGTTATAATTTAACGGGTCTATATTATGTCAACGAAATGACATTAAAGCGAATGCCGTTTCGCAGACACATATAGACTGAAATCTTAATAGAGCGAAACCCCAGTTCACCGATTTTTCCCCAAATTGCTTAAAACATTACAAAGTGGGGGCTACACCCTCCACACCCCTCAAAGTGGGGGGGCTGTGCCCCCCACACCCACCCCTAACTAAATATACCAACCCCGAGATCACACTACAGTCAGGTAAATGGCAATGTCAAGGCTCAGGCCAAGCAATTTCTTTCCCTGGGAAAGAAATCTCTGACCTGAGCTTTCACTCTTTTCCAATTTCAGTCAATATGTGTCGGTGAAAGGCATTCGCTGTAATGCCATTTCACTGACATGATATAGACCATTATTTAACAATCCCTACAATCTTTCCTTGTTTAAGAAAAAGTTCAAATTACACCTAGAAGAATAGCATAGATGTGAATGTTTGAGAGATATGAGATAGCCTGTCTCATTTTGTTCCACAGCATCTCTCAGTACATGTGACTTACTATTCTAAAACTACTGTTTCAGCCCTTGCATTATCTTTACGGTTTGTCTAATATGTTAGATTTTACTTTTTAGTATTTTCATTCAGTGCATACTTATTGATATATATTTTTTTATTTTGAAAAAGATTTGTTCATTGCCTTTCTTGCTACTTTGTTTTTTGTACCATGTTCACCAGCTGGCATGGGTTGTAGTTGAAAACAGTCCTATAGCAGCCCACCCACCCAGTTAACAAACAATATATAAATAAACAAATTAATCATTAAATATTAGTGACTACCCAGCTTGAAACCTACCAAAAAAGTGAATCAAAATGAGTCATCAATTGACCTTCAATAAAGACATTGAACCAGATTATGATATTCAGATTTAATATTAGGAACCTGAAAAATGCAGAAAACCAGTCATGCTTGGAATTATCGGGTCTGTCTTGGCATAGAACTATCAAGCCAAGATGATGAAATTATCATAGGTGATGTGATGTCTAGTTAATATCCCACTGTGCTGCCACTAAATAATGTGACGCATGGACAATACCCCACTGGACTGTCAACAATAATGTGATGTCACCCACTATCTTCTGTAACTAAGGAGCTTCAATCCTCACTACTGACTCCAATGTGAGACTGTAAGTTATGCAGGAGTAATAGTCTACAATTTTCCCCTAAGAGCACAACAGAAACAAGCTCCATAGCCTGGAAATGGACTGTATTCTTCTGTCCACACCTAATGTAACTCCTTATTACACACTTCAGAGCAATGTGTCCCAGTTTAAGACATCTGATACACCTACACTTGTATAAATTAAGTCTCACACATCAAAACACTTCTGGGAAAGCCTTACAAAGATTTCCAGCTGTGTCCTTTTACTAAAATAATACAGTAATGCTGCCACAAATCAGAGTGTCTTCATGTCTTTTTAAAGGGTTGTCCAATTATGAAATTTGATATTAAAACAAATGATAGGAAATGACCTTAGCAGTGAAGCTTTCTGAGTGTCCCATGATGTTATAGTATAAGCACTCTCAAATCACTAAAGAAAACATAGACTGACCAGATACAATGTAAGTTAATAAATATATTTAATAATAAGCAAAATGATTAAAAATATATAACCGTAATTCCCAATAAACAAACATAACTCAATCACCAGGAAAATGAAGTCAATACCGAAGAACAAAAATCCAACATTTACAAAAACTCTAACTGATTAGTTATAATGTCCTTTCTGACTAAAGAATACTGATCCTGATCTAAACTAAATTCCTACAAGAAAGCAAAGGCAGGCTTATAGTTCTTGGTGAGTCCTTTTTGGGTCTTCACTGCACAGTACGTGTGAAAAACTCACAACTGGCTCTTAACTGACTTCAACTGTCTTCAGCAAGCTCTTTTATAGACTATCCTAACTGTCACAACTGTTCCAGTCCTAATTTTCATTTCATGTTTTGAAAATCAACCAACAGCTGTTTACTAAAGTTTCTTCCTGTCTTTCAGCTTCTGACAGTAACACATAGCAGCTGCCAATATTCCAATGACATAATCTGCAGATCAGCTGAGTCTGAGACAGTTTACCTTTAGAATCTTTCTTCAGAAACATGTCTAGTTAGAAATTTAAAAATACACTGTTTAAGTCTTTTAAACATTCTGTACAAACAGATTACAAATCATCATCCAAGAACTTATCTACGATATCATAGCTAGTCACACTGGCTTATAATACACAGACTAATCTGAAATCCTGTACAAAACCTCAACCAGACATGCTAGCACAAATAACAGTGTCTAATTTCTTCACAGATGATAACTAGTCGAACGACTCATAGGGGACCTTTTTAAGCGTAGCCATGTTTTCCAATATATATGGTGAGTTGAAACCCTAAGGCTGTATTAAACAGTATAAGCAGATTTGGGCATAGGTAGTTGAATATTTATAGGCTGCCTCTATCCATTGGAGAGATAAGTGCCAGACCAGGAGTAAATGTCCAATTCCCCATTTGCTGTTCAAAGTTACACATGAAGTTGGATAGGGAAGAGCTCTGCCTGACATGGATGGAAATTTCTTCCAGTGAAGTAGTAGTCCAGGACACATATCTGGGCCTCCAGTATGCCTTGTTTATGTTGCAGTTGAGGGTTGGCATAATGGTTAACATGTCTACCTGGCAGACACAAGGCACAGGGTTTGAATTTCACCTGTGAGGGGAAATTGGCTATTCATAAAATGGGCTGAAAAGACAGCAAGCCTAGGAGTTGTCTATGAACCTATAAAATTATAATGCTGTTTGTTTTGTAGATGTGCAGCAGGTCCATCAGCAGAGTATCAGATGATGCTTTTTAGGCCAAGCATAGGTCATCACTCTACAAACTATAGGATACCAAGTACAGGGACAGGGCTTTGAGACAGTCTGTGTAGGACAAGTTTATGCTCTTTTTGTGAAGAACATCTTTGGATGATCCATTTTTTGCATATGTATTAGTCAGTTACATACTAAAGGGGGTGTTGTCATCTAAGACTGGTCTGATGAGAGCTGAGTACAGCAGAGCAATGACATTCTTAGACTTGGATGCCATATCCTTACTAATAAGTTGAGAAACATAGACATAATTATTTGTAGAGACATGATGATCAAAGGCCAGGTTAATGTCTACATTCATTTTCAAATCCCAAACCACTCGGTCTACTCTTAAGGATGTATGGTCACTGTGCCAGTTTCCAGAAGTAGTCATGTTTTCAAAGGATACTGTTATTTTTTGGTGCTGAGTTTTAGACCATGGCTTTGGCACCAATGTCAGTCATTTTTAATGGGTATCTATGTGAAAAATGGGAAAAGGGTTTCAGGATGGATGGTTGGATTGCGCCACTGAGGAATGCTCCCAGTTTTCAGTCATCTGCAGACTTGGTCAGCCAGAGGCCCTTGATGTTGGCCTTGACTTCAGGGAAGTAGCTCCCAAAAATAAGTGACCCTAGCACTGAGCACATAGGGACTCTGTTTGTGCTGTAAGTAAAACACAACTATGCGTGCTGCTGTCCAGTCACAAAGCAAAGCAAAACAGTATATAAATAAAATCTAGTCAGAATAACAGGACTCAAATAAGACCAGTACAGTACAGGTCAGCACTGTAGAGTTCCATATTATGTAGCTAAGCTCCTTATGTACTAGGCAAACACCTTCCTAAAGGAAAAAGCTCAAATCAGCAAACATAAAGCAACAGACAGCTTAGCAGTATCAAAAACTCAAGACAAATAGCAGCCTTCTCATGCAGGCAGGGAGAGAAATGTCCATCCTCTCACCTGGAAAATCCAGAAGATGCACAATAAGCAACATTGAACTACAAGTCACTCAGATATTGTCTGTTCCATACCCAAACAAATTAACAGCAGATAACAACAGTAGCCAATTAATTAATTGTCAGTGTCAGAGGTGCAACAGGTAGCAGACTTGCTTTTTAAAATGAAGGTTGTGATTTCTATTTGCACATCATGTTGTTTAGCGTGTGTGTGTGTGTGTGTGTGTGTGTGTGTGTGTGTGTGTGTGTGTGTGGGGGGGTGTGAGGCGGGGCTGGACTCCTGAGTGCGTCATCCTTCTAATGAGATGTTAAACCAAAATCAAATCTGTTTTGATTTGGTGGCAGTTCAGGTGAATGTAAAACATCCCATAGCAACTTTTGAAAGAGTAGGGTCCTTTATTTTACACAACCTAAAAATATTATTTACACATTTCCATATTTACAAACTTTACCTGTTTGCAGGCACATATATAAACATTTCTATTTCTTACAATCCTTATTATGCAATCCTTATTTTTATTCTTCCATAATTGACTCCTTCCTCAACCAAAAATGCAATATATCTGGCAAAATCCACTTCCCATTAAACAAAATTTCATTCAGTTTTGCATTCCAAATAACCTATAATACATAAAATACAGTATCTACTCTTCTGACGTATTTTTCTTATAATTACTTTCAGATTATATCCATGCCTATATTATATTATATTATATCATTAATATTCTCAAAAAATGTCATACCATAAATTTTTCAGAGTCTCAGAATTCTTTTACATTACAAAAAGAAAAAAAAAATGTTCTCTTGTCCCTTCTTCCTCACAAAATAAACACACTCTTTTAACTTTCTTTTTCTATGACAGTTTATTTATTACCAGTCTCCATATGAAATCCTGACACTCTACTGTTTGGTACACCACTTTTTTCCTTACCTTAATGGCTTTAATCATTTCTTCTGGTACATTTTCCCATGGATTTACATTATGATGTTGTTTCCACATTATTACATATTCCATTCTTCTATCTTTCTTTATATCATCAATTTTTATTTACCATGTTAGTATTTTTTCTTGATAATTTTTAACTTCTTTACTCACATATTTTTCTCTTTTTCTTATTCTCATCATCTCCCAGAATTTTTGTACTTTTAATTTAAATATTCTCAATATCAAATTCCCATTCTTTTCCTTTATGCACCTTAATATTCTGTACAATTTTGAAGAAGCAGAGTGCACAACCAAATTTAGTATCTCCAATTTCTCCCATTTTCAATCATTTAAAACATATCTGTTTTCACTGGATTTCATTTTGAATCCATATGAAAGAAAAGTCTTATTGCACAATTCCATATTCATATATTTGACATATATACTATTTTCTCATTAATCTTGAATTCACCAGATAAATCTTTTTCCTGAATGCTAATCTATACATCCTTCACAGATGAAATATTTCTTTAATTTTGTTTATCAGTTCTGCATCCTAATGACATAATTTTTTTTACCAAATTTTACTGCTAGCAAAGACTCTTCATTTATTGAAAACCACAACCCCCTATAATTTTCACCTCATCACCCAAACACTTACTTTTATCTTTATTGAAGATCACTTCCTTTTCTTTGAAACATCCATTTAGATGCACCCGCATTCCTGTCATCCATATTTTGTTCTTAGTAACTACAACCATATCATCCAGGTATATACAAACTACCAGTATCACCAGCATCATATATCTAGCATCTTTCAATTTATAAACTATTTCATTCACTATTGCATTCATCCCAAATGCAAACAATATTCCACTCATGGGGCATCCTTGTCTTATACCACCTTATATATATATATATATATATATATATATATATATATATCTTTACTCAACCAACTATTTGCTAACACCCTCACCCTAGTATTCTGATATGCTGTCATATGTACTGTTATAATTGTATTACCTATTATGTTCTTCTCCATAACATTCCACAAAGCATCATGTCCTATGGTATTGTATGCCTTGCTAATACTACATACCATAAGTTTTGCATCCCCCTTTTACTTATAACATCATCCAAATTGATCTCATAACCAATTAAAATTCTTGACATCCCTTATCTTGTATACCATATATACGTTTTTATAATATCCCTCATCCATCCATCCATCCATCCATCCATCCATCCATCCATCCATTCATTCTCTTCTGTAATATTCCAATTAAAATTTCATAATCTGTATTACTTAGTGTGATGGGTCTCCATCTTTTCATTCTCCTCATCTTTCTTTCAAATGCATTTTAATATCCCACTACATAACTCTTCATAAACAAAACTTTACTTCATTCATGTACTCAGTACATTTACAAAATACTATTTGCCAGTCCATTCATTTCTTGTATAATCCATATCATATATTCTGGACCCAATGCTGAATCAATATTTACTTATTTATATTTATTTATTTCAGTTTGTTAACTGGTAAAGTCCATTGGGCCAAGGTAGCCCATTTTGAATGGAGGCCCAAGGAGAAAAGCTCCAGACAGAAAGATAATATATACGGTATTAGTACAGCATATAAGAACAACAGTTTAACATTCAATATACAGAAGGACAAGATTTTACATATCTTGAAATGTATGAGCTGAGTCAATCACTTATAAGATATTTACAAAAACAATAGATTCATGTTCATTTAATACAATACAAATAAGATATTTACAAAAAACAATACATTCATGTTCATTTAATACAACTATATGTATTTAGGCAAAATAATTTTAGAGGAATTGAAGCTGTGGTAGAGATTGTGAGTAGGATAGAGTAGGGATAGGTGTCAGAAATCAGGTAAGATTGGGTACAGGAGCATTCCCAGAGGGAGGAGAGGTGAGAGTGGAGTAGGGTTTTAAAGGAGGGTAGGTTTGGGGTGGTTCTAATGTGGGGGGAGGGGGAGCGTTCCATAATCTGGCAAGGAAGAATGAAGTAGAAGTTTCCCTGGTGCGTGTAAAGGCTTGTAAAGTTCTAAGAGGTTCTGATTTGTGGATCTAAGTGTTCTATGTGGCTGGTGAAGTTTTAGGGAAGAGGAGAGTGATGGACAGTTAGAAGGTTTGAAAATCAGCTTGTGTGCTGTAGTTAGTTGAATGAAATTTAGGTAGCCTGGGAGTTCCAACCAATTTAGAGCATGTAGGGAGTTACAATGGTGAGTAGAGGATTTGGATCCTGTGGCAAACTTTGAAATTTTATTATAGCATGAGGAAAGTTTAGATTTCAGGGATGATTGAAGGTTAGGGAGTAGTGGAGCTCCATACAAAAGGGAGGGTAGGAGGTAGGTGGTAGATAGGAGTTGTCTAGAAGACAGAGAAATGTAGCATCTGTGTCGATAAAGCATTCCAAGTTTTTGATGAGTCTTTTTAATATTGGTTTGTAGGTGGATGTCAAATTTTAGCTGGTCATCGATAAGGACACCCAGAAGTTTTGTATGGGGAACTGTTTCAATAGAGGTTTTGTTTAGGTATGATGAAGGGTGCTTTGTCAACAGCAGTATGTCTAGAAGGGGTAAAGATCATTATTTTGGATTTGAAGGCATTTAGGGCTAGATGATTGTCAAGCATCCAGGACTCAGTGGAGGAGAAAGCCTCTTGAGTAAGGTTTATTAGTAAGGGAAGAGTTTTGGCTGAGCAGATGATAGTGGAATCGTCTGCGTATTGCAACAGTTTAGCATTGGGGATCTTTTGGTGGAAATCATTGATGAAAATGTTAAATAGTAAAGGACCCAAGATAGAGCCTTGGGTACACCTGTTGGGATGTGAAGGAAGGAGGAAGTGCAATAGTTCCATTTTACAGCTTTTTCCCTGGCTGAGAGATAGCTGGTGAACAATTTGATAGAAGAGGAGGAGAGATTAAAATGGAAGAATGAGAGCAGAAGCTCATGAGAGACAGTGTCGAAAGCTTTGGATAAGTCTAGGAGGAGGGTAGAAACTATGTTCCCAGAGTCACGAGCAGAGTTAATGATTTCAAAGAAGGAAAGAAGGGCAGTGGTGGTGCTATGTCCTGGTCTAAACCCGTGTTGGGTAGGAGTTAGGAGTTGGTTGTCCAGTAGGTAGGGTAATAGTTGGAGGTGAATACATTTTTCGAGTACCTTAGAGATAGGGGATAGGATAGCAATAGGGCGAAAGTTGGAGATTGAACAGTTTGTACCTCGTTTATGGAGAGGGATAATGAAGGTTTTTTTCCAGAGGTATGGTACATAGGACTCCTGAAGGGAGCAATTGATTAGGATGCTGATTGGAGGGGCTATACCATTAGCAGCTAGTTGGAGAAAGTTGGATGGGATGTAATCTGGGACATTAGAGCAAGGTTTTAACTTTTGTAAGAACGTTTTTATAGTGTGGGTAGGAATGGATTTGAGAGTAAAAGGGGAGGAGACAGAGTTCTTGGGTTTTGAGTTTTTGGTTTCAGTTATGTTGGGGGGATGTTGTTAGGGAAAGGAGAGGTGAGTTTGCCTATGGAGACAATGAAAAAGGAGTTGAATTGGGTAGCTAGGTGGAGGTCTGGTGTGTCTGGGTCAGGGAAAGGGTTCTCTTTTTTGCCTGGGGATAGTATTGTTGCAATACTATTCCAAATTTTTTTGGGGTTGGTTTTATGATTATTTTGAAGTTTAAGGTAGTACGATTTGTGGTCAGTGGCTATTTGTTTTTTTTTACTTGATTTTGCAGTTGCTTGTATTCGGCAAGAAAGTTGGGAGTTTTGCATTTTTGTAAGTATTTCCAGATTTTATCTTGTGATGCATAAGAAGTTTTGTGTCTTTAGTTAACCAGGGGGCTGTTTTGGATCTAAGGCCTTTGGTTCTACAGGGGGCAAAGTGGTTAAGTATATCAGTGAAAATTCTATTGAAAAGTGAGACAGTGCCATCTAAAGGGTGGGACTTTAGAGGGATCCAGTCTATCTGTTTTAAGGCATTAGAGAAAATTAGGGGGTTGAAGTTTTGCATGTTGCGGGTGGTAATGTGTTTGTGCTGAAGGAGGAGGGTGGAGGGGGAATGGCGTATGTAGGCAGGGAGATGAGCACTTAGGGTGTTTGGGAGAGTACCACTATCAGAAACTCGGTCTGGGTGGGAGACTAGTATCCAGTCAAGGATGCTACCTGTGGTGTAATCTTTATTTGGTCTAGTAGGGGTTTTGATTAGCTGTGTGAATTGATATAGGTTCATGTTTTGAGAAGGGGTAGATGAGTCAATGGAAGACCAGTTTATGTTGACATCGCCTAGGATTATTGTCTCATTGTTTATGTTGGAGGTGAACCAGGCGAGAATATCTTCTAGTGTGGGGATATTGTTACCAGGAGAAATGTACAGGGAGGCAATGCATAACGTTTTATTGTTGTTTACTTTGAGAAGGGCGAGGGTTAGCTCGGCAGTGTCAAATGAGGGTATGGGCTTAGTATAGGGTGTTACTGTTAAGGAGAAGGAGAAGAGTAAGGCTACTCCTCCACCTTTCTTATGGGGTCTGTCACTTCTTATACGTTTTTAGTTAGGGAGTGTAATTTCGGTATCTTTTATGTGTGGTTTTAGCCAGGTTTCTGTGATGGAGAGAATATCTGGTTTGTTATAAGAGATCCAGGCATGAAAGGAAGGTTTTTTATTACCAAGGCTCCTGGCTTGAGTACTTTCATAAGTACTTTATACAAGTCACTAATGGTAATTTCTTTTTCAAATTCTTCATTAAATTGTTATGGAAAATTATTTATTTTATATTTTTTGACATGATTGTATGCTTATACATATTTTCTGCATGTTGAACTAGAATACTCATAATTTGCTTTTGTGTTCTTTTTAATTCTTCTTTTACATTTTTCATTTTTTTCATCCTGCAAATATCCTCCTTTACTATTTTATCCAAATATGCAATCGCTTCCTCCTTTCTCCCTTGTAAGTAATATCTGTGCCTAACCATTAATGCCTTATTATTTTCTTGATGTATGATATGGAAAATAAATATATACATGAATATTCTGTTGTTGTATTCTTTGAATTCTCAAATACTTTTCTATAAATGTTCCCATATTTCACTCCCTTAGATCATCCTGCCACTGAAAAAAAAAACTTTTTATACTTCTTTTAAGTTCAGTCCAACACTCAGACCCATTTTAAGTCCTTCGTGTTTATATAATCTTTCCATCACTGCAGTATTTCCCACTCAGCAATTTCACTCCATAATTTGTCATTTACTATTTTTATTCCTTTTGCTATTTTAATGTACTCACTTAACTTCCATCACCTCCACCAATATTGCTAAATGATCTTAAAAACCATCCCATCTATATCACTGTCTGCTACCCCCAAGCCTTTTGATAACACAAAAAAGTCAATTTCAGATTATAGTGTCCCTTTCTATAAGTTTATTGACTTTTGTTACACACAGCTCACTTATCTCATTTTATTACTTTCAGTATTTCCTTCCTTACATCTTGCACTTTCTTTTTACATCTTCCCCTTAAATCATAATTAAAGCCCCTTTCAGTTATAATTTTCATGTTAACCACCGAATAGTTTAATACGTGATGAAACAGGTTCCTCTCTTTCCTTGCTAAATGTATATGTATACAATGCTGTAATTCTGTAAAACATGCTCTCTCCACCTCATATCCCTGACATTTAACATTCCCACCCATAAGAGTGTTGCATCTAAGACCAGATTCTAAAAGAGTTGCTCTCGGTATAAATCTGTCCTGATTCTGAAACACTGAGAGCAAGTGTAAGTGATCACTTAAACTTAGAGCAAACTTTTAGAATCAGGCCCCTAGTATTTTTACTGTTTCTATACACAATACAGCCACTCCAGAACAAATTTCACTTCCTAAGTCCCACATTATATTTCAACATCATGTTTTTCTGTTTGCATTTTTTCTTCCCTTGTCCATAGTCATATATCCTGTAACATAATAATACCCACATCACCTTTAGTACACCATTCCAGTATCCCTATCATTCTTACATTGATAATAATAATGTTGACTTTTAGTGAAAATACTCTAAAATTATTATGCATTCTTTTTAAGTTTAGGCAAAATATGTTCATTTTCTTATGTTCATTCCTTTTCCTATTTAATATTTTTTCTTTGGTTTATGTAGAAATCATCATTAATCCTGAGAATCAGACTTTTCATTGGCTAGAACTTCTTAAAAGATTTTTAGTGTTAGTCCCTTCACCTGACCTCTTTTCCTGCATGCAAAAGTCACCTGCATTTACCCACTCACTTTCTTGCTATATGTCTTTTCTCTCCACCCTGGTTAAATTGTGGCTTGTCACTGATTAAATGAGAAAAGTCTCCACAAAATAAACATGATTTAGGCTGAGCAATACATCTTAATGTCCCTCTATGACAAGCCACAAAAATAACAGCCAGCAAGTGTTTTTATCATATTTTCTGTTACTGCTGCACAAGTTTTAACTGCTGCATTCTCTGCCATCACATCACCTGGTTTCTTTTCCACATAACATTTTTGAAAGTGCTGAGGATGGTAATCTGCCATCTCACCACATAAAACAGCAGAACTGTTACCTTTATCATCCTGCTCAGTTATTTTCAACAAAACGTCACATGCAAGCCCTCTTGATGCCAGTTTTATTATCCACACTGCTCCAGTAGAGTTTCTGACTTCATTTTCTATTGAGACAACTAAACTCTGCTCATTTGTAACATACACCACACATAAACCATTATCTACATTCTGATTCTACATAGCAAACAAAAATTTCTCCAAATTCTCATGTTCAGCTGCAAAACCTTCTGTGCTTTTCTCTCCTGCTCCATGCTGCTGCTTCTCTTAGATATTGTCTTCACTGCTGTTGCTGCCCATTGGTACTATCTAGCTGCTCCAAAGAGAAAAGAGTACAGGAATTTCCTGGATGCCCTGGCCAAATTTCCCCTAGTAGTATAAATATCACCTCGGGTCTCCCCTGAAAAGAGAGCACTCGCCAAGTGCGACTAACCTCATTAACAAATAAATAAGTAAAATTAGCACAGCAGGTCCAGTCCTAGGTGAAACAAGGCCAGTATGCAAACAGAACTGAGTTAGCATAAGCAGGACTACCATTAAGCCCAGTACACCACTGCTAAGCATTATGAAGTGCTGCCTGCACAGTAAGACTGTTTATATACTAGGCAAGCTCATGTCTAAAGGGAAGAGCACCAGTCACCAACAAAGAACAGGCATGCTAAGAAAAACTCTGGACAAACAGTAGGCAGTGCAGTCATACAGTGGCTGAAGCTTTTCTTCTGTTACCAGAAGAAGTAATCACAACCCCAAGGCCCAAAAGTCTTTTGTCCAAGACTTGGACAGGTGTGCAACTGTGACTATCTAGTTTTTCATCAAAAAGAAAAGAGAATTAAATTATTTTAATTATATCAATTCTTCTTAAATATTGAAGTTGCACTTAAAGTGATCTGTGTGGTGATACTTTTCTGCTCTCTTCCATGTAGACAAAAATTTATCAGTTTGCATTTTTTAGTTTATTCTTGGACCTTTGTCTTGTAGTTTTATTAACAGTTATGGGAACATTGTGTTTCTGCATTATTCTACACTAGTAGCTGCAGAGACAAAAGTTAAAGATGGAGGTGTCTCAATATACTTCATTAACAAGCATACATATAGGGTGGTCAAACAGGATGACATGATGGAGATCCTCCATGTGCAGATCACCATAGACAAAATCCCATAACATATCCTGTAGCCAGCAATAGGTCACCTTCCATGTCCCAAAAATTTCATAATGCATACCTGGACCTACTGGAGGTACTTACCCTCCAACCTAACACTCTACTCATGGTAGATATGTAATTACTCCTCGGAATCCTACACAGCCTCAAATCTGCAGGGACAGAGATTCCTGAACTTCATAAATACAAACACCCTTGACCAAATGGTGAATGCACCCACTAGAGATGCCAATGTACTGGACATTTTTCACACAAAAATGGGAAAATGCTGCCTCCCCAGTGTCTTACCCTCTGTAGTAAGATCCAACAACAAATCTGTCTCTGAAATCAAAGTCAACTCATTAATTCTATTAAAACCAGTAACAATTACGAACTGTTCTAAGGCAAATTACCCTTTATTGTGTGATAGTTTGTCAGAATTCAGTACCCCTCTAAACCCCAAAAAACATGGCAACCTACACTGAATTGCTGTCAGAAACTCTGTACATACATACTAATGACTGTATAGACACTGCTGTACCTAACAGAAGTCAGCCCAGGACTAGCCCTGGAAACAAACCACCCTACTGGGATCCCAAATTAAACAGGATATACAACAAAAACAAAATGTGAACATATTCTCTCACTTAATTTACAGTTTGTCTTACCAATATAAAATGATTTACACATCACTCGTTTAGCTAAATAGGCTAAATTCATTGCCTCACCAGTTGCATAACACCTAAATTCATTATAGTAAAAATCAGAAAAGGTAATTTCCATAATGATAAACACTCTACCATAGAAAGAAGTCATTCAGGACACCACAGACAAAACTTTGTTCCACAGCTTAAAATACGAGCTTCTCCAAATCACAAATACCTTTTGCAAATGCTTTGTGAAGTGTCAAAAAGTATTCAAAGGATAAAATGTTTTGTATCTTCCAATGTAGGTCATCTGTATGTTTTGCAAATATATTAGTAGTGAGTTACAGTTTATTCATCCAGTAACTTAAGACCTATGAAGTAAGTGTTATGTGACTTGCGATACAATGAATTTAGTATATTTAGTTAAACATGGAAGTGTAAATAATTTTTTGTTGGTAAGACAAACTGTAAATTAAAAGAGAGAATATGTTCATATATGTCTGAGATAAGGAGACAAATTGAACAAAATACTTTATGTAATCATATAGTAGATAAAGGTACGGATCGTACTTTATAGTTTCTACTTTTGGAAGCTATAAAGTACCTATACAGGAGGGATATACAAAATAAGATGGAAATAGCAGAGTATAAGTGGATACATTTGTTGAGGGCAACTCATGAACCAGGTTTAAATAATGTTATAAATGTTGAATGTATTTTAAAGGCACAACCTTTGAGATAGTTATTTTTAAAAGATATATTATGTGCCTAAGATCTTAAGATATACTGTGTATTTAAGATTTTAGTGATGCCATGCATCATTTTACATTTGAGTATTTAAAAATTATTTAATCCTTTGAATACTTTTTAACACTTGACCAAACATTTGCAAAAGATATTTGTAGTTTGGAGAAGCTAATGTTTTAAGCTGTGGAATAAAGTTTTCTCTATGGTACTGTGTGATGATAGGAGGTACTGCTAGCCATGCCAGGAGAAGTAGGAAAGTGGATGTGTAACATGTGCCAGCACAGCTAGCTGGAATTTTGTAAAGAATCATATGTCATTTGTACATCAAATTGATTTGTTGCTTGTGTTGAAAAATATGTCAACAGTGTACCCTGCTGGAAAGAAAAGAAAAAAAATGTACATGCATTATTATAACTGAATTAAATGTGTAAGTTTCAACAGAGGATACTGGCAGAGCAGAGGTTAATCACAATCCAGCTGCAGAAAACTTTAAAATATATCTGAAATTAAATTACTTTATGGGTTAAGCCATAAAGGTGGTATCCCACAGTTTTGAATGGGGCCAGAGATGCAATGTCTGTACTAGACAACAGGTAGCTCCTGTAGTAAGACTGGAAAAGTTTTATGGTTTTATGACTTCCAGCAGTTGCACCACATCTGATCAGTGCTCCATCTGTGTGTATGGTAACACATGGGTGCTAAAATCATGTCAGCTTCTAGTAATGAGGGATAGTGCCATAAACAGAGTCAGATGACCAGATGTATGTGATGGCATTCCTTACAGAAATAATGTTTTAATATTAGAGGACACGGAAGTCTCAGGGTAAGTCTGTTATTTTCCTGTATCTGTGTAGAACTTTCCATTGGTGTTTTTTATAATATTTCCTGTGATGAAATTCTGGTGTTTACTGTAAATTAGATATTTAGTATTTTCATGTTCTTTTATTATTTATTATTCCATATATTTAAACTTTTCATTGTGACTATTTAAACTTTTCATTGTGGCTGGTCCATTTAAGAAAATATTTAAGTTTTGAGAGTATTTGCATATATTTATTTGGTGATAACTCTGGCCACTCCTGAAAGCCAGGCTGTTTGGTCAACATTACCATTTGTATTAATATTAACTTCACTCAGTATAATTGGAATATCCTTTTAAGAGCTTTATAGTAACTGACTGGTGGCAGTGACTCTACCTTATAGTCTGGGCAAAGTTGGCAGAGCAAGTAATCTGTGCCTCTGTTTCCCATGTGTGTGTATGTGTGTGTGTGTGTGCGTGTGTGTGTGTGTGTGTGTGTGTGTGTGTGTGTGTGTGTGTATGTGTCAGCTATTTGGATCAAGGACACACAGCCCTGGTGTCACAGAAAGGGTGCTGCAGAACTTGGCTTGGACACTCAGCTGTGGATCTAACCTTACAGCTGTCCCAGTGGGGAGTCTTATTAGGGACATGGAGGGAAGGGAGACAAGTAGAGAAACCCAGACCCTGGGCTGAGTGTGCTCCCTGTGTGGTTTTAAGGGACATTATGATTGATGGAGAAGTCTGCATCTGGAAATACTGTGTGTATCCATTTGTATTCCAAGTGAATGTCCCCTTCCAGTGTCAGTTGTGAGGATTGAGGCTCCTTAATAATTGGCCTAGAGTGGGGACATCACACTGTGAATTACTTCTTTCTGTGGTGGAATGGTCATTTTGGTATGAGCAGGACTTTGCCTGTTTGCGACCTTCTCACTGTTGCTTTTCAGTGATAAAAATATCTCATAAAATGAAATATGCAACTAAGATGGCTTATTAGGTCAAGTAAAGCCACCTCTGAGGTTAAGATAGCCTCCCAGGTGAAAAATAACCATAAGGCTTTCTACAGAAGTTTGCATACAAAATGTCAACTGTTTTTCCCAAACAGAAGGCTATATATACTACAAGATATTTAACTGACTCATGTTCCCACAAGTAATGGTAATCTCTACTTACTTCACAGAAGGCCTGTCATTTCTTGCATTTGTTTGCTGTATTTGTATAAGTGAATGGTATATCCAGATAACTTCACAAGATATTTCCTTTTTAGATGCATCAATTGATAATCCAAAAAAAGTTAAATATATGAATAGTCCTTGGCAAAGTTTATTTGCTGCAATCAAATAAAGCAAGTCATAAACTTGATTTCTGACTTGTCCCAATGTAAAGCCTTATGCAAAGGCACCCTTAGTTATTTGGCAAGTGGCTTCAACTAAATAGAAAACTGCAGATGGGTAGAGCACAGCCTTGAATTTTTCCTCTAGCTGCAGATTCGGCAGCATTCCCTTTAACACAAGCAGGGCCCTAGTATAAATGTTTCTTAATAATATCAAACATCATTCAGTATTTTTAACATGCTCTATTAGAAGCCTTCTGCATATCCAGTCTGACCACCAATAAATGCTGATCCGTTCATATATTGAATTAAAAATAAAGTCTGATATTATCAAAAGTCTGTCTTCATGCTATAGATCTGCAGTGACCAAGATGTATCAACGTGGGCAATAATAGGGGCAGCCTGGATACCAGAACACTGTGAAGATATTATAATTTTAATTAAAAATAGAAGTTGCCCTATGTTAGCCAATATGGAGAGGATCTTTACACTCCTTAGTAATCCACAAGAATATATCTTCTTTCCAAGATAAAGAAATTTTCAGTGTACTTGAAGCTACATTTATGACATTATCAATTAAAAAAAAAAAAAAAAAACAACTGCCATTCCCTTGTTTTTAAGTTTAGTACTGTTAGGAATTCCCCAGATGCACATCAGGACCAGTATACTTACCAAAAATAAAGGTCTGTGACAATCTACAACTATCAAACAACCACACCTGTCCCTCCTAATGTGCATTGTCTCCAACTGTGAGAGCAGTCTATAAGCAAGTCTAAAAGAACAAAGGGTAACTGCACTAAAACTAAGCAAGACTTTTCAACCTGTGTTAACAGCCCTGTATGTTAATGTTTTTAAACAACTGCTACAAATAATCTTAAGTCCTCTCAAATAATTTGATTGGTTTTTAACCTATTGTTATACTGACCGCTGTAGGTATACACACAAGACTTGAGATGTAGTCAGCTCCAACCCCTTAACTGTGGTAGCAGTTAAAAAGTGCCTTTTTCAAATAAAATCTGCCTGCTAATTTTCTACCCATTAGTAGTGCATCACCCCCCCCCCCACACACACACACACACACACACACACCATTTCTTTGGGTTGCCTAATTCTGCAGCTGTAACATACATATTTTTCTTTCTTCACAGAAAGAAACTTCTTGTAACAATAATGAAGATAACCTATACATTTTAGAGTTATACAAACACCGGTAATAAAAGTTAAACCAAAAAACAAAAATAATTTCTGCAGGCAGGAAATCTTATCAGATTGTTTGTTGGCCAAACTGCAGTAGTGCTAGGTACAACCTGCTGCATTTGTCCTTGCTGCATTCAGGCTTACACCACTGCCCTACCTACCCACATATACCACCCACCCCACCGCATCTACATTTACTTCTCACCCTAGCCCCACACTCTGAAACATACTGCCAATTCATAACAACTTCTTCTCACCAAAATCCAACTAACCAATAACAACCTCTTACATGGTCTAATTAATACCAGATAAAGGTCTATGGAAATACGGGCAGTGCATATAGAATGCTCGTATCTTACCTCCGATGGTAATGAGTATGTTTTAATGCTGCAGTATGGTTAATGAGTAAAGTAACTATTGCACAAGATCTGCAACTGAATCCGACTGCTAGCATTGCCAGATAAAGTTAATAATACTTGTGAAATGTTGCAGTATAACTGATAATCAGAGAAGCAAGCAATACTTAAGCTCTGGATACAGACGATACAAGTAATGTCTATCCCTAACTGTAGCACATTGTAGTCATGAAGGATATTTTTTATTTTAGCTGCTAAATTGTCTAATGTAGGCTCTGTCCAGTTTATGTTCTGCTCACTCAGCATTTATTGTCTTAATATCTAGAAAAGTAGCTAACCTACAGGGACTTCCCTTGCTCTTAAATTTAGTCATACTTTCCTTCTCCTTCCTAGGTATAATTCCTGGTCTCAGTCACCCCAACCCGCCCCATTTGAAAGGCTCACAATGCTAAGGGACTGCTGCAGTAAAAATTACATTCTAACCTAACAGCAGTTCTGAAAAGAAAATCAGCATTCTACTGTGCTCTCAATCAAGGAACAAGGTTATTATTCACATATTTATGTTGTACTGCTTTATAAGGATGGTAGTATTTATACTGCTACCCTTGGGACTCCACAGCACTAACAAGAAACGCTTAGGTCCACTAGGTATTAGTTTTTAATAAGCCAGCAAAAAGTCCGGACTGCAGTTTGGTTGGGTTGGGCCTTGCTTCGTTCACCTCGCTCCGTTTGGCTCACTCTGCACCCCTTCCCTGCCCCCAATTCCCACCTGTCCCCACTACATCTAAGCTTACACCTAGCCATAGTCACCTGACTACCCCTCTGCACCAGTCAACTGTCCAAGCTTAATTTAATCACCTCCCAAGTAAAACCCCACCACATAGCTCCCAATTTGAGAATCAGGCCACACCCCCACCCTACAACTAGGACTCTGCATCATCCTTTTCCTACTATACCCTATGCAAATCATTTTACCTTTGCTCCAACTAGCCCTCACTTCCCTATCCTACCTTACATCCATACATTCACCCATCCCCCTAGACAGCACCTCCTACCACATAACACATACTATAAGACATGCTAATACCTATACATGGCCGGCCTTAGGCATAGGCGAACTAGGCGACCACCTAGGGCGCCATAAAGGCCGGCTTTGTAAAGGGCACAATTTTTTACTTTATTTATTTTTTTATTTTAATTAATTTAGTTGCTCGAGGGCACAGGAACCACAGGGGCAAAGGGGGTGGTGAGAGCCCTCCCACTTTTACAGCATCGCGGTATTAGCGTCTTCTCCTTTAAGGAGAATCATGCGTGCACACGCCAACATAGAAGTAAATACGTTTTGCAGGCGTACGAAATGTAAGCTAGCAGTTTTGTTAAGAGGGATTAAGTCCGTGTGTGCTTGTTTGGCTGTTCGGTTAAGAAAGAAGGTAAGTGTACATGTGTGTAATTTAAACTATTCACTTCTGTATGCATGAGAAAGTGTGTGTGTGTGTGTGTGTGTGTGTGTGTGTGTGTGTGTGTGTGTGTGTGTGTGTGTGCGTGTGTGGGGTGAATATCCTATGTTATTATGGAGTTCTGTGATCCTGACATAGAATGCTAGTGCCTTCAATTTTCTAGGCTGTTAATTTGGTTATGAAATGTTTATATTCTGGCTATTTTTAGATAATCCACTAGGCTGTTTAATTTCCATGTATAATGGTCCGTCTTTCTGGCTGGAATGAAGTTGCAAACTTATGGTGTGTGTGTGTGTGTGTGTGTGTGTGTGTGTGTGTGTGTGTGTGTGTGTGTGTGTGTGTGTGTGTGTGGCTATGATGACAACTTCCAAAGTATGGAAACAGACACGAGTCATCAGTGGGACAGCTGGAAGTAGAAGGCAAATCTTCCTTCACTGGAAGTGAGATTATGAATCGGTGTACTGATGACTGTTAGTTTCAGGTGGGTACTCAGAAAGATGGCATAGAGAGTTGAGGGTCTGTGTATGGGCAGGATACCCATATTACTGCACATCATTAAAATGGTGATGTTAGATTGGTCCTATTTTCCCTTTTACCACTCTATCCACGACCCCCAGACCACTGTCTAAGATGCACTGATAGAATCCTGCAAGGTTCTTACCAATAAATGAGAAACATCATTACCCAGAAGAGAAGGATCATGCCCATAATAGTAATAAAACTTTTCATGAGGGTGACAAGTGATCAGTAATAGTAGTTTTTTTTTTTCATGGGAGCACATGTGCACGTGCAGGCATTTGTCTAAGATACAAGCGAGAGAGAGTGAGAGGCGTAACAGGAAAAGAACATAAAGGTATACAACATAAAAAGCTGCTCCTGTATTTGTATGTTTTATGATATCAGTAAGGGGGTCCAGTGGTAGTGCCTGCTGCACTACAGCACCCCCCATAAAAACTGTCACAGACCTATCTTTATCTTTGTTTTATAAAAAATAGTCATCTTTCATGTCTCGGGCTCAAAATTCCATGCACATTACTGCACAAGTTCTGGAGTTTTGTTTTCCTGTCCACAAAAAATGACTTCCTTGGCTGAACTGTTTTCAAAAGCATTAGCATTATTAAGTAAGCGCACCAAATGAAAAATAAAGCAGTTACTCCTTATTACATAGCTTTCTGCTGTTCTGAGGGAGGCAAATATTCATCACAAAGGAGGCTTGCTGTACAGCTAGATCAAACAATGAGACTGCCAGAATGAAACTGGAGGAATGCGTGGACAGCTCGAATAATTACAAACATGGAGGAATATGCATCTGTGTTTTTGTTAGTTTTTTTTATTATTATCTTTAGTACTAAATAGTAAGTCTACTAACTTGTTCCCTTATGAACTAACCTGGATTCTTCTGCTTGGGAGTGTTGCTGCCAGTCAGCCTACAGGACAGTATGACAACATGTATTATTTTTCTTTTATACATTAGATATTGTGAAACATATTCCTTTGGCTACTTGTTTACTCATTTATTTTATCAGACTGGACATCTGGGGTATCTGGGGTTTGCACAATTATTAAAGTGTATGTACCTGAATGACATATCTGTGTAGTCTGGTGGGATTTGAACGAGGTGCACTGTATGCATCTGATAGCAATAAGTTGCATTACTATGGTAATTATTCATCCATATGAAAAGAATCAGACATCCAAGAAGTACAGAGTCAAAAAGTGTCTGTAGTTTGTAGGCAAGAGTCAGACTGTGAATGAAAGTGACTGAATATCCATTGGTCAGAATTAAACACTCAAGGATCTGGTTTGGCAGAGCATGTGCATGCGTGTTGGTGTAAAACAAGCTGAAATACATTGCTGTGACCATTTTTTTTAAATTTCAATGGCTATACTGAGTAGGTACTGTAACAATCATTTTATGAAGGTTTATTAGTTAGGAAGTTTTTGAACTAAGAAAGAGGATGATTGTTTACTCATGCATTACCCTGATTGTATGCAGCATGTTGTTCAGATTTCTTGTGCTAGGAGGTTGAGAGGTATGGATGCATGGTATGTCATGCCCCCAGTTGTCAATTATTTGGCACATTTTAAGGGTGCCCTCCTTTGTATAAGATGCCTGGTAACTATGAAGTGTTGTCGTTTCCTGTTGCAATATTACTGGTTTGCCAATTGTTTTCTTCAATGTAATGTAGGCAATTGATTCTTTAAGGGCAGCAGGCACTGAATTTGTAGATGAAACATTAAGATGTAAAGTTGTTCGCCAGTAGCAACCTCTTCATTAGTTATAGGTTTTTTAATGTGGAATTATTCAGATGATTTTACTTCTGCAGAGATTGTGCATATTGAGTGATTTTGGTGGATTGTAATGACAGAACTCCGAGTGCACTTTTATGTTGAAGTTTTATGAAATAGGTTGTTTTGTCATTATTTGTTCATATATCTTGTTTCATTGTTTATTAAAATAATGTTTAAAACTATAAATTTAAAACACATTTTGACAAGTAGTGATGTATTATACAAGGAATATAATCATGAAGGTGAATCAAAGAATACATGTATGTAAGGCCCTAAAAAATGTGTGCAAGGAGCCTATGTTTTAAAAATAGTCCAAAGGTAAACTTAATCCTCCAGTGGTCTGATGCATTTTCTATGAATGTGGGTTTTCATGCTGTTTCAATGAATGCAAGTTTCAAAGGCAGAGAAGTTTACTGCTCATGTATGTCTGTTTTCATTGTGAGGCTGTTTGTTTAGCAAATTGCTATATGTGTTTGTGCTATTTTATTTCAATACCTGCAATATGCACACTGATAGGTTTGAACAGTGTTTATGGCAACTGGTTTGAAACAGCCAAGTAATGGAACACTGGAATAGTTGGGGGATAGGGGGTTGCTGCAGGAGGGGCTGTTCGGTGGGAGGGTGATTGTCACCTTAAAACTACAAACTATATCTTAAACTATTTATTGTGTTCATTAACTATGGGAATAAAGTAGAGTTTTGATTTTGGGAGAAATGTGTCCCTCATTCCCTCAACCAACAGGTGATCGCTGTACAACAGCACTATTTCCGCCTAGCAAAGATGGCATCAGCCTTCCAGACCGACAGCAGAAAGTCATAAAATAGAAGGGCTTGCTGCATGAACATGATTTTATTGGATGCTTAATAATCACGTCTACGCCCCTAGAATCTGCAGAACCGCTTATCTCAAGACCGCTAAATGACGTGCTTCTTTCTCCCTGGTAAAATCAGTGATTTCAAAAGTGACGCAAACAAGCTGCAAGTTAATAAAACAGATTAATGAATTGCATTCTACCTATACTTTAATATATATATATATATATATATATCACAACTTCAGTGGTAGCGGTGTTTTTTGTCATTATAATTTCATGGTTTGGGACATTTAGGAAGTATGTAACTTTCTGTATATTGTCCCTGTAGGACAAGCCATTGTTCTGGGGAAATATGCATTGATTGTTTTAGTGTGAAATCAGAAAATAAATGGATGGATGTTCAAAGGGAAGTGATGAAATGTGAAATCAGATGTGAGCTGATACAAGTATGCCTTTTCAGCCTTCTCTACAAACATTAAGCTACTTTAGAATCATTATATTTGACATTTGAAAGCTGTAACAAATAGTTGAGAATAGCATTTTGTTATCTAAGGCAGACAGCATGAGAGGCATTACCAGATTTAAATACCAAGTAGCGTACATCTCGAGTTGTCAGTATATTGGTATGTTATATCCTGTGTAGTGCGGTCCCTCCCCTTTTTTATATTTTCAGGATTTTGGGATAGTAGCCGGCCAGAGTCCGTATAGCGGTCACCTCAAAACTCTTGACAACTTTGTCTTTAGGAGAAATTAGTCCACAGTAATCAACGGCATTTTGATCCGGAAGAACAAGTTGTCTAATCAAGAAAAGATGTGCTTCCTTCTTTTACCCCCCACCCGTAGTCTGGAGCCTCAGTTTAGGATGCGAATGAGGTGTGCAGTATTAGCAGATACCCTTATCATCTGGTGGTTTCATGGGAATCCATTTTTTTTTTTTGTGATGGTGATGGGGGTCTCTGTCTTAAAGGTTTCCTGCTCCTTCATCTGCCTATTGGGGGAAGAGCAGCATACCTCCCTAGCCAGAAAATGTAGGTAGCATGCTACCAGCCAGGGTACATTAACGTGGCCTTACAAAACAATGCTATTAATTTATATTCTATCACTGTCTGTCTTTAGCTAACAGTGCTAATATATAACAAGTGTCCTTGATTTATTTCTGGCTTTGTTTCTGATTTGTAGCAGTGCACTTTCTCAATATGTTAAAGTGGGTTGATGATATGTTTGAACTAATGAAAAGGTTAAAAATGTTTGCGCAATTGAGTGTTTTTGTTGAACTTTAATCTTACTGTAATGGCTGCAGCTATTTGTTGTTTTGTTGTATTTACTATGTATTCCTGCAGTCAGATTTGGCATGAAATGGCTGAAACAAAGGAATTTAATTTTAATAAATCTAAAATTTGATAGCAACATAAGCATTGCTAGTGCAGCTTTTCGAAGGAGTATTTGTGATGATTTTACCTTCAGATTTTATTTTTGGTGTATCAGATTAGTATCAGTTTTTATTATTATTATTTAATCCTTACTTCGCTGCTGAAAATATATAATATCCTGAAATGAAAAGACAATGGCTGGGATTAAAAAAAAAAACAATCACCAGTAATGTATCAGTGCCCAATGGTACAACATGGCATAATGTGATTTAGATAGATGATGAGGCTGCGTGGAGTGATCTCATTAGTAGCTCATTAGAATGTCTATAAATTACAGGTAAGTATGCTAGTGTCCCTCCTGCCAACTGTAAAATTATGCACTTTCATGACATTATAATGACTGTGTCCTGTAGAAAACTTTGCAAATGTTCTCATCCCTCGTGATTTTTACCTTAGACTTCACGTGAACACCTTCCTATTCATGATTCACCTGCTTCCAAAGGGTCTTGTTTCTGACCTTGGATGTTTCAAACCTGCTCTAGCAACAATGCACTCCTAGCCTGGAGGAGTCAGGCTAAAAAAATCCTTTTTGTATAACTACATGCCTCACTTCATGCAACATGTACTATTCTCTCTTATTACATACTGGTGGGTGTTCAAAATGTTGAGTAGCAGGAGTAATATAGCCTACAAAGCAACATTCAGACCAGTCTGTAGGCAACCAGGGGTAGGCACGATTAGCACAGATGTAGTAACAGTCACTTGTTATGCTCATGCCATGCCCCCAGTCATAGTTTTTAAGTGCAAGGAGTCTAACACACTTTTATGCCTGGTGTTATTACATTTGCTTTTTTTACTGGTACAGTCCCATTTCTGGCACAACATGTGTCTCCATGTTGTGTGGTTGCAAGTTGAAGAGACACAACTTTTGAAAAATCAGTTACATTATGCCAGGTTAAGCTGATGTCATTAAGGTCCTTTTTAAATGACACCTGTGATGCAGGGATGGGAATCATGGGAATCCCTGCCATGGAATGATGAGGTATATGCGAGCATATCCAGCAGTTTGTTTTGTTTAGATTTTTGGCATATTGCCGAAGGACCAGCGAGAACTATTTTCTCTCGACCAGTTTATAGAAGGGAACAGCAGCAGAAACAAAGCAAAAGTACCTGTTGTCACTGGATTTATCATGGCCTGCTACTGAAATTGACCTTCTCACTTGGCAGATGATTTGTCTGTCACACCTCAATCTCCCTCTGTTGGCTATGATGATTCATCTGGGATTCTCACATGACAGGTCTTCTTGCAAAGAGATGAATGGATCCACGTTGGTAGTCCTGCACAGTGAACAACAGTCAGGGTCATCAGCAGGACCTGTAAAGGACCCTTTTACCTCTGGCTGAGGCTGTTCTTTCTCTGGAAAATTTTTTATGTAGACCCAATCAGCTGGTTGTAGTTGATGACAGGGTTGGTCAGCAGCTTTGGTAATGCTTCTTTTACTGTTTGATGATATTACTGCAAAGTTTTGAGGAGTTTCCTACAATAACAAATCATAGCATCATCTGACAAAGTTAAACCGGCATTTTCCACTGGAGGGGTAGCTGGAAGGGCCATGGGTCTCCTTATTAATATCTTATTTGGACTCAATTTTTTGGTGGCATTTAGGGAGGCCCTTATACTCATCAATGCTAAGGGAAGGGCTTTGGGCCACTTTAAGTGGGTTTCAGCACAAATCTTTGAAATTTTATTTTTAAGTGTCCTGTTTACTCTTTCCACTAATCCAGATGACTGGGGATGGTTGAGACAGTGAAGACTCAACTTAGTATTAAAAGCTTTGCATAACTCTTTAAACAGATTATTATTAAAATGAGTTCTCTGGTCACTGTTAATGCTGGGTATACCGAATTTCAGTATATAATCAGATAATTTTTTAATAACTGTGACTGCATCAGCTTTGCGACATGGGTAAGCTTTTACCCATGCTGAGAACATACACACTACCACCAAAATAATTTGTAAATTATTAGTCTTGGGCATCAGGATGAAATTCAGCTGTATATTAACAAAAGGAACTCAGGGTGGAGGTAAATATGCATATTTGCTGTTGGCATGTTTACTTATGTTATATTTTAAACAAATACTACAATTTTGTACATACTGAAGTATCTGACAATTTTGCAAAATCAAACACATCATTACTGTTGTAGTTTGTTGCTGTCAACATACAAAGATGTTTACAACAATTTACTACTGCTTGTTTAGAAGCTTGGTCTGCTAAGTTGTTGCCTTCTATAACACTGTTTAACCCCTATTGATGTGCACAACATTTGATTACAGACAGCTTTTTAGTTAACAAAAGTGCATCTAACAATGATTTTATGTACCCTGAATTTTTAATTTGATTTCCTGAAGAGGTTAAAAACCCTCTCTATCTCCAAATTTGCTCAAAGTCATGTACCATCCCGAAAGCATAACGGCTGTCTGTAAAAATATTGGCCCCCTTGTTTTTGGCTAACTCACAGGCTTTTTGCAAAGCCACTAGCTCAGCTGTTTGAGCAGAGTGAACACCCTCTAATCTTTGTTGCAACAATATTGTTTCCTCGGTGCAGACTACTATTCCCAAGATCAACTTTTTTTGTTTGATCTCTTCCACAGGAACTATCCACGAACAGATGCTGCCAGCATTGGGTATAGGAGTGTCCTTTAAGTCCTCCCTAGGAGAAAGCAAATAGTTACACACACACAATCATGCTCTTCACCATCCTCAGCAGTAGGCAACAGAGATGCAGGATTTAGAACAGGATAGTAGATCAGAGAAATAGATGGATCAGAAAGAAGTGTACGTTTATATCTAGTTAGACATGCAGTCAAGAAGGGATGAGTTTCATTTTAAGTAATAACGATGATTCAGAGTGACGGATAGCTACTGTAAGATCCTACTCTGAGATATTAAATGACCAAGATAACGTACCTGAGGTAACCATAGCTGTAATTTGTTTGTTGACACTTTGTGTGCTTTTTTTGCAAGGATAGTCAAAAGATGCAAGGTATTTCCTGCAAGGATAGTCAGAAGATGCAAGGTATTCTGTTAACATTGCTGAAAGGAATTTGGTGCTATCAGTAAATCATTTACATATTGTACTAACACAGCCCCACCCAGAAATGTCACATTTTCCAAATCTTTTTTAGAATTTGAGAAAATAATGAAGGAGATTTAGTATATTCTTCTGGCAACCATGTCCATGTATGTTGATGTCCCTGATAAGTGAAAGCAAACCGAAACTGGCTGTCAGGGTGAATTGGTATAGAAAAGAGTGCTGAACATAGATCTATCACAGAAAAGTAATTAGCTGTAGGTGGTATGGAACTCAGTATTGTTGCTGGATTTGGAACAACAGGAAAAAAGTATGCAATACTGCATTATTTACAGCCCTTAAGTCTTGTACAAATCTATGTATCCTTTTCTGGCTTTTTCACTGAAAAAATAGGAGTATTACAAGGGCTTTTAGCTAGTATTATTATTTCTTGATGTATTAGAGACTGAATTAAAGGTTTCCTTTCCTGCTCTGCTTCTGGCTTTAGTGGATATTGTGAAACTCTGGGGAAAGGTTTTGATGGATTTAATTGTATTTTTACTGGTTCTGCTGATTTCAGTATACCTACGTCATTTGCATGCTTAGCCCACAAGTTGGCAGGTACCTGCTGTAGTAACTCTTCGTCTGTCTGTATGCTTCCGACAGGCTGTTCTTCAGCTTTTGCTAAAACTGTCAATACTTTTCCCTTTGACTCTGTTGGAACATTTAGATACACCCATTCTGGGGTACAATAAATAGTACAACCTAGCTTACATAACAAATCCCTTCCTAGTAGATTTACTGGTGCAGTAGTACTCAGAAGAAAAGAATGCTTTTCTTCATTCGGACCTAAAGAAATGGAGATGAGTTTTGAAACAGGATATGTAACCGCAGTATTTGTTATTCCAACTGCCTTTACTTTATTTTTTGATACTGGTATTGGACTATCTGAAGTAATTTTTAGCACTGACCTAGTAGTTCCAGTGTCCACCAGAAATGGGTTTTTCTTTGAATTTATTTTTATCTTAACGTAGGGCCCATTTTGATCTATTGGTATTAGAGGGTTAAGATTTACTTTTGTATTTTTTTTTTGACCTAGTCAGTATGGAGCTTTTTGACTCCTTTTAATCTGAAGAGGTGGTGGAGGAAAAACTGCATTATTATAATTTGGTTGCCACTCAGTCCAAGTGTCTTGGACTTTTTGCAATTTCCTGTGTGGGCACTCCCCTCTCCAATATCCTGCTTCCACACAATTGAAGCAAGATGTGTTAGATGAATCCGGAGGGGCACTGCCAGCTCATTGTTGCCAACCAGTTGCACCTTGTTCCCCTCGACCAGCACTTTTGCTAAATCCTCTAGCAATTCCTCTACCCCTTCCACTGTTTCTACCTCGACCCCTTGTTTTTCCAGCTGCCTGATTTGTAAAGTTAACAGCTTATTCTCAGTATCCTTTCTTCATTTTTCCTGATACTCTGTGCAGTGATTTGCAGCACTTAAATGAAGACTCTAAGTCCTTTCCTTGCCAGTCTATGAGCACCTGCTTTCTTTCAATTTGTACAGGGGCTTGCAGACCCTGTACAAAGCCTGCTGCAATAGCAGGCTTAGCTTGCTCTTCTGGGTCTGGTATTTCTGAATGTCTAGCAAATACTGTTTTAAGGCAACTCAAATAGTTTGCAGGGGCTTCCCCTTTATTTTGTTTATATGCCTGTATTTTAGACCAGTCAGTCCTAACTTGACACACATCTGTAATCTTGTTTAACAATGCTTTTGGTTTATCTATTATTGCATTTCCTATGAGAGTGAAATCTGTTATTTTAGCCTTTTTCAGTAACTGCTTTCTTTTTTTATTTGAAGTAACTTCCTGAAGCAGCTGGTTTAAATTTGTCAAAGTAGGATTGTAATAGTTTTTTTTTAAACTCCTCATTAAACCTTCATGGATATATATATATATTTTTTAGTTAGAAAACATTTAGACATAGTATGCAAATCAGCATTAGACCCCCCCCCCCCCATTTTTTTCTTTCTTTTTTTTTAAAGGTGCCAAAAACAATTTTTTTTGCAGAGGCAATAGCCTCTTGCCATATTTTATTATGTGAGCGCTTGTGATGAGCCACAGGAGTGTCAAACAGTAGTGCTCCTGTTGGAAAGGTAGAAGCTTGTTGAGAATGACAGGAAGAAGAAGAAAGGAAAACCTTTTTGATTGCAGATGCCTGTTTTAAAGATAAGAAGTGAACAGGAGAACTAAGTTGAGATGTAACAGTACCAAGCTGACCTTGTGTTCAAAAATGCAGAGGTCTGAGAAACAGCAGATTTTTGTACAGGGACCACCCGTACCAGTACATATGGGGGTGGGGTTCAGTAGCTACTAGAGGATTATTATTATCTTTAAAAGTATCTGCTTTTTTTTTTTTAAACCTGCCAAAACAGGATAAAGCGATTCCTTTTTACTGGTCTGTACAGCTTTTTTAACATTTTTTACTTGCTGCAAAAGCTGTTTATTAGCATTCTGTAACCCCTTTAGTGCTGACTCTTTTTCCCTTTTAAAACTTTGGTATACCAAGAATAAAACACTGACATTTGTTACTCACTTTGCTTTGTTTTTTTCTTTTAAAATCCCTTTTAATGTCAGCAATTTAGTCTTATCATAAGTTCCATTTAATGGAAATACCCCGCCAGCACAATTCTTAGTAAGCTAAAACCAATCATACAGATATTTACAACTTTGTTTTCCATAATTAAAATACATACAATATGCAGGTGTTCCCTTTTTAGGGATTTGATCTTGCTTGCTTATTTTTGCTCTCTTTTTTATTTTATAAATTAGTAATAATAAAAATGTTAGGCTTACCTTACAAATCCTGGATTTTGGCAATTCCAAAGATAGAAAATAGCTGTAGTAATTTACACACCATACAGGGATGGAAGGGTAGGAAGTCTGTCACTGTGCAGCAACAGAGGAGAGGTTTTGATCACCCTTTTTCCACAGCACCCCTTTGCTTACGTCCCTGTGTGAGCTCAAAAGTTACAGCTCCAGCATTGCAGTCGGGATAACGGGGCGGATAGGTACTGTGTTCAGAACTGACCACTCTTTCAGACCCTCTGAGGGTACTTTTACACAATCACACTGTTAAGTCCCAGCATGCTTTTGGGCTCATGAATTTATTTTAACAATGCATACCTTTATGTCCCATTATGCGGTAGGCTCATGAATTTGTTTTAACAGTATATAGTCTCCGTCCTAATTATGCTATGGGCTCATGAATTTGTATAGTATACGTCCCAATCATGCGGTGGGCTCATAACCTTGTTTTAACTTTACAGTCTACGTCCCAGTCATGCGGTGGGCTCATGACCTTGTTTTAACTTTACAATCTACCTCCCAATCATGCGGTGGGCTCGTAACCTTGTTTTAACTTTATTTTTAGCTTTTAACTTTTTTTTTCTTTCTCATACATTTATACATTGACAGAATAAAAACATCTTTCATACTTTGTACCGCCCTCAACACAAGGAACATCCTTGTGTTAATTTGTCTTTTACTGTATGTGCACATACATTTACTATACTCATTTACAGTAGGGTCCTCCCACTATTACTTGTATAATTTACAACCGCTCAGTCAAATAAAAACACAGTCATGCACTTATACTGCAAACATAGTTATGCATTTATTTTACAAACACAATTATGCACTTATTCTACATTTTGCTAAAACTGTCTAAAAGAGAGAAAGAAAAAAACACAAACCAACCCTTTTCCCTTACAAAACAATTTTCCTGCCAAGGCTAGTTTGTTTGCACACCCTGAATAGCTGCACATTTGAGTCTCTGACTATTCCATGCAAAGCAGTGTGGAATTCACAGAAAATCTGTGATGGGCCCTGTTTTTGAACTGCCCTGCAGCAATACCAAAGTTCAGATCCAAGTCACGGCACCAAATTGTTAAAGTCATAAATAAATAACATTAAGAATTTACCTTATATGCCTCTAGTCAGGAACAACACTTCAGATTGTGCAAACAGAAATTTTATTCTTACAGCGCAGGGAGTTAATCTTCATAATTCTTGGTGAAGCATTCTTACTTTACATACAAAAACTGTAATTTTATACATTTCCTTATCAAACTGCTCATGCAATTTCATGAAGTTATAATGACAGTGTCCTATAGAAAACTTTGCAAATGTTCTCATCCCTCATGATTTTCACCTTAGACGTCACGTGAACACCTTCCTATACATGATTCACCTGCTTCCAAAGGGTCTTGTTTCTGACTGTGGATGTTTCAAACCTGCTCTAGCAACAATGCACTCCTAGCCTGGAGGAGTCAGGCTAAAAAAATTCCTTTTTGTAATAACTACATGCCTCACTTCATGCAACACGTACTATTCTCTCTTATTACATACTAAAAGAATGCAGTTAAATAAAAACCCAACAATACTGTACCTTATGAAGCTGTATTTTTCCCAGCCCTGCATACAAATTATATTTGCTTTTTAACAATCATATTATAGTGTCATTAATAAACTGAAATTAATATATATTTTTATAAGCTGGTCTTGTCCCATAACATTACCCACTACTCCCCTGACATACTTACTATTACTGAGTCCAGGCTAAAACCACATATCCACAGCGATTAAATCCTCCCAGCAGGATACAATATCATAAAGTTAGATAGAACTGGTAGGAAGGGAGGTGTTATAGTTATTCTATTCAAAACCACACTAAACCTCCAGCCATATCATACCCCTTTGGAATATTTCAAAATGCTGAAACTATAGGCTCTGTCCTTGCTCTAAATAATAAGAAAAACATTAACATCATCTGCAGCTATATTCCTCCTGGAAAATGCCTCTATTACCATAGAAGAAATCCTTCAATGGCTTAGTCATAATTCTCCTCAAGAAACAATTTTATTGGGTGACCTAAATACTGACTGGCTAGCCTGCAACTCCAGCAACCCCACCAACCAAATTAACCTGTATGGATTTTCCAAACTAATTCAAGAACCCACCAAAATAGACAAATAAAACCCAAAACAAACCATTATTGACTGGACATTAGTGAATAGCCCCAAACATTACTGTCAGACTGGATGTCTACCAGATGGACTTAGTGACCATCTCCCCACTTTCCTCCTAAGGAAATGTACCAATATTCCAAAACCTATAATCTACAGACAAATCAGGGACGACTGCAATTTAAACCCAGAGGACATAAACAACATTCTAAAGCAATGCAACTGAGAGCCACTAATAACCTTAGACCTAGACCAGGCAGTAGACTGTTTCAACAATATGTTCATCACGGTTCTAAATTCAATCACACCAATCAGGGAAATAAAAGCCAAAGAAAACTATTCTCCATGGTTAAGTAGGGACACAAGAGCCTTACTAAAATCTAGAGACAAGGCCTGGAAGCAATGAAAAAAAGACAACTCCAACCAAACAAAGCTACAAACAACTTTGGAATCTACCCCAAAAAACAAACCAAACAAGATAAACAAAATTACTCTCCAGGTCTCCGAAACAAATATTCAATAAATCCCCCCAAATTTTGGCACAGCACCAACTCCTTGCTAAAACCTGGTAAAACTAACACCCCTGCCCCTGCCTCCCCCAATAATAACAACAAAGATATAGCTTCCCAGCTTAATTACCATTGTATTAGCTTAATCCAAATGCTGTCCACCCAGCTATCTAACACTGATAACCTACCTACCACTAGTATAGATAACTCTCCAAGTAACCCTACCATACACCCAAATAACACACCCTCATTTTCTCTCTCACCTGTTCTTACATCTAAAATTAAAAAAACTCTTCCTTTGCCTGAAACCAACCACTCTTGCACCAGACAGCATACCTGCAAACTTTCTGAAAATAGCAGCTGACTCCCTATCTTAGCCATTCTCAATCCTAATAAACAGGTCTATTCAGGAAGCTTATGTACTATAGTTATGGAAAATATCTTACATTATACCTCTTCACAAAGGTGCAAAATACTATGATTTTTCCAACTACCGGCCAATAGCCGTATGTTCTCCCCTATCTAAGCTCCTAGAGAAATGTATACACTCGCAAGTCATGCAATTCTTGAGCTCACATAATCTTCTCTACTCCACTCAACACAGTTTCTTCTCTCTTTCACCAATCAGGTAAATCACCACAGAAGTAATAATAACTATGTATCTGCTATCTTTTTAGACCTCTCCAAAGTATTTGATATGGTCTCACACCCTAAACTACTAGATGCTCTTTACTCACTATCCTTTGCTTCCCCTACTATCTCCTGGTTTAAAAGTTACTTATCTGATGACAAGCTGTTCAATGGAAAAATTAACTATCTCCTCCTCTCCTTACCTCTACAGGGGTACCAGAAGGCTCAATATTGGGCCCATTACTTTTCTCTGTTTTCACAATCTACATACCTCCTCCAAACATGCCACACTAATTCAGTATGCAGATGATTCAACAGTCATCTTTGCAGCCCTGTCTCTTACCACCCTACAAAAACTGTCCCAAGAATCATTCTCTGCTGTTGAAAATTGGATCACTGACATCCAAATTATTCTCAACCTCAATAATACCAAATTACTCTTGTTCACCCCTAATAAAATGAAGTTTACTCCCTTAACTTTCTCTGTCTCATCCAGAAATGGTACTATAATTTCTCCATCAACCTATACAAAACTCACAGGGGTGGAACTACATAAAAACCTATTTTTTGATATTCACATAGCGCAAACCATTCAGAAGGTTTACAGAAAAATGGGAACCCTCTATAGACACAAAAAACTTTCTCACAGATAAAGCAAGAATCACCCTAGCTGAAACTTGCCTTTTATCAACACTTACATATGCAGCTCCAATCCTAACCCATATTAGACAAACAGATCTGGACAAGTTAGAATCATGTTATGACAAAATTGCCAAATTTGCCAACAGCTATCCCTTTAGAACCCATCACTGCCAGGTTTTAAAAGAAATTAAATGGCTTGAATTTCCTCACTTACTAAGCTAACAACTCACTTGTGCCTTTAACATCATGAACCACCCAGAGAAAAGTCCAGCACTAAAACAACTACTATCCCTTTACTCTACCAGTTGTCCTCTTCGCTCATCTAATAAACCTCTCCTCAGTATTGCAACTTTCAACAATACTGCTGGCAAAGCCCTATATTCCCATACCATAGCTAAAAATGGAATAACCTCCCCACTAATATAATCTCTACTACAACAAACACACAATTCAAAAACCTACTCAAAACACATCTCAGGAAAACCTGGATCTGCCCACGTATTACATAACAATCTCTTTACTTTTCCTTCCCTAACCCAAGTTTTACTATTGTCATAGATTGACATATCTGTTTCTCATAATATGGGCTGCACAGGTTATATTACTTGATTCACTGTCCTTAATAGCAGCAAATGTAAAATGTTAAACTGTGTGTAACTGCTGTCTAATAATAGCATTTTTCTGTAATGTCATTTGTACTATACATGTAACTGTTTATCTAAAAATGGAAGATTTCTACAATGTCAATGAACTGTAGATAACTAATTTTGTATGGCTACACCTGTAATTAATCTGTTGTTTTGCTGTAATATCTTTCCCTTAACTACATATTATATGTTAATTGTGGAGCTTTTTCTCCCCGGGCATCTACTGAAAATGGACCTGGTCCAGTCGGATTATTCCCGGTTAACAAATGTAAAATAAAAAAAAAAAATAAAATAAATAGAATTAATAAATACTTTGACCCACCCACAAAACAATACTACCAATCTTTATCAACTTCCTCTTGCCAAACCTGCCGAACCAATAGCAACCTGTTAACTCTTCCTGTTTCTGTAACTGATAATACCTTTAAACCCCCATACCTTAAACTTACCCTCCCCACTGTGACAGAATGTCTCATTCTGTCCTCCCTTATGCTGATATTATTAACCTAATCTGCATCATGCCAAACACTCCTCCCTGACTTCTTTACCTATTACCAAATAACACATGATCACAATGTAACCCTTTCATAAATCCTGTTCAATATCAGTCCCTACGTACATAAAAATCACTACACAAACCTTATTGAACCTAAAATACTACATGCATCCAAAAAAGGTTCAAAAGTATTTTCACCTGTTGCTTCACATAAACTAAAACAGCACACTCATATAAGTGTACTACTGAATCTACTGATAGCAGGTGGCCTTCACCCCAACCCTGGACCCCTTCCAGTACCAAGTTACTCCACAAATAATAAATCAACTCTGCCTAAAAACTTAAACTCCTTTCCTGACAAAATAAGAAATAGCAACAAAAAAAATCAATGTATTTTATATGAGTCTCAGAAGCATTGTAAACCAAATTCCAGAAGTACAAACATAAATGAATTTTACTTCCCTGACAAATTAGCAATAACAGAATGCTGGCTAAAACCTAATATCAGTGATACAAAAATACTACATCCAGGCTTCAATGTCCTTAGAACTGACAAATTAAACAAAAATGCAGGAGGAGTAACAGTAATCTACCACAATAGCAAAAACCTGTCACCTTTCCCAGCTGCCATACCCTCCCTCCGTAATGCCAAATTACTTAATAAGTAACCTACAACTAAATGCACATACAACAATATGTACGGCAGCCCTTTATGTCCAACCTGGAGACAATATCAGCACATTGGAGAGCATCTGGCTATCCTACAATGTACAAACAGAGATAATTATACTAGGTGTTGTTAACATGGGCTGGTCAAGTCTCACCTCTTGAGACAACTTCTAGTATAAATCTATTTAATTTTTCCCAAGTTGTCAGTGATCTGACCAGAATCAACTTGAAAAATAGTAAAACTACCACCCTGGACTGATTATTAACAAGTCACCCTATCACCATAAGCTCCCACAGCACCTTAGCAAACACACTTTGTGACCACCTGCCCATGTATGCCACAAGACAATGCAGTCCTTATACCAGGGAACACACATTTATAAATCCTCTCGTAACACGAACAACATTGGTCCAGAACTGTTTAACACCTCATTACAATCCCACAACTAAAACATCCTAAAATTCTTGCCACTAGATAATTTTGTTGTCCATTTTAATAAGGTATTTATGGAACTACTAAACAGCATGGCCTCCCTTAGACTTAAAAGAGTGCAGAACAACCTTGCTCCATGGTTCAAGCCTACCAACAGGAAAATAATGAGGACAAGAAATAAAGCCTAGAAGACATGGCTCAATTATAAAGCAGGAAACAAATCTTCAGCAATATAAATACATATCAAGTAAAGACAAAAAAACAGATCAAACTTGACCAAAAAACTTTATTATTCCAGTTCACAGTTTGTAGGATGGATGCCACAAAAATTCTAGACAATTCTGGGCCACCATATCTAAAAAGTTACACCCTGGCTCAAATGTACAACCAGTCCTCATTGCAAACCTGAAGAAAAAGCCAACACTTTCAGTGAGTGCTTGTATCTCTAGCATCAGTAAACTACCTCACAACTAAACTCAAAACAACTAATCCTCCTCATGTAACCTAACCACATCCCACTCCATCTCCCTGCCCCAGTCCAGTCTACTAATACTAACTTTTTCCTTTTAAACAGTATCCATCACAACAATCAAGAAATACCTCAAACAAATTAAATCAAGTACACTAGCTCCTCCAGATGGAATTCCTTGTGATTTCCTAAAGACAGCAGCCTGCTCAATTTTCTTTCCAGTATTCATTCTCATAAATAGGTCTGTTTAGGAATTGCGTGTCCCAGCCTTGTGGAAAAAATCTTGCATCATTCCACTTCAAAAGGGTGGTAACTCCAATGATATAGCCAACTATAGACTCATTGCCATTCTGTCCCCACTTTCAAAAACCCTTGAAAACTGCATTCTTAATCAATGAATGACTCATTTACAAACAAACAACATCTGTAATCCCACACAACATGGTTTCAGACCAGGGCATAGCACCACCACTGCTCTCCTAAACTTCACCAACACTATTAACCTAGCCAGAGACAAAGGCCAACTGGTTTCTGTTATGTTTCTGGATCTGTCCAAAGCTTTTGATACTGTTTCCCATAGCTTACTTCTAAAACAACTGTCTTCACTTGGCCTATCAAACAACTCCACCATCTGATTCTCCAGCTACCTTTACAATAGATTCCAGTCTGTTAAATACATTAATTCTTACTCATTCTTCCTACCCATCAAAACAGGTGTTCCCCAAGGTTCCATAATGGAGTCATTGCTTTTCAATATATTTACCAACAACCTACATTCTGCCAGTATCAAGAATTCCTTATACAATATGTTGATGATTCTACATTAATGTGTTCAGCAAGTAACCCAATTATTCTACAACACATCACCCAAGAGTCACCTTCATCAGTTGAAAGCTATCTGAACAACTCCCAGCTTCTATTCAATCAAAAAAAACAAAACAAAAATAAAGCTGCTATTAATCCTCCCAGAAGCCTTTACACACTTCAAACAGAATTTCTCAATTACATTCTCTAGCATCCCTGTAGGTCACCCCCATACAACGCTAATAGGCATGACAATTGATGATAACCTGTTGCACGTGCAAATAAAATTTCAGGTTATCAAAAAAAAATGTCACCAAAAATTAGGAACACAGTGTAGAACAATAAACTACTTAAATATCTCATCCAGGAAACTCCTGGTCTCTACACTACTATCCCCCTCCCCCCCCCCCCCCGCCGCCATACACACACACACACATTTTGATGTATGGCTCCCCAACACTGTTTAACCACCAAGGTTCCTTCCAAAATAAATTAAGCCAGTGCTGTAGCAAAACATTGAACTTTGCCACTAACTCCTCAAACAGAGCCCCAAACTGCTTAGCCCTAAAACAACTTGTTTGGCTTGAATTACCCAAGCAATTCACTTATACCCAACTATTCCTAGCCCACAAATTGATATATGTACCAGAACAAAGAAAATACCTACTAGACTTATTATATATGTACACCCTGCTTGGCCACTTCGATCTGAAAACAAAATGCTCCTCAAGATCTACTAACCACACCTGTCAGCAGGAAACTCTCTCTTTTCCAGCTATATAGCCCACTCCTGGAAATCCGCCCCCTTATCCCTTAAACATAATGGCAACCTTTCGAATTTCAAGAGAAATCTAAAAAAAGTACCTGTCTGACATCCTGGACCTGCACACCTCTCAAAACAGATGCATGATCACAGACTCAGTATAACTGTGCCTTTTTTACTCTTAATTCACTAACACCTCCATATCCTAATGACCTAACATGAAAAGAAGCTCTCACTATAATGACAGCATACTATGGATGTATGCTATTCTACCTCTTCATCCAACACTTTCTACTATTTATTTTCCACTCTAATGTCCTTCCAGAAAATTCTCATCTCTGTAATAATAAACTCTCTCTCCATGCCCTTAGTTTTCTCTCCTGGTTATCACACATCATCATCTTATTCTATTACTTTGTTTGTTTTGGCAGCAGAATACTGTATTATTTCTGATGTACATATATTATTAGAAATATAGTCAATATTTCGGAAAGCTTTGTATTAGTGTATATGACATAAGCTATCCATTTCTCCAAAGTGCCTTGCTACTTGCAGTTCATGTTGTATTCTTGATCATAGTTTATCCTAGTAATACTCTGTAAATGTACAACAATCTGTTTGTGCTTCATCTGTTGTGGGGATTTCCTCCTCTTGTATATAATTTAAATCAAAGAATTAAAAGGTCACACAGACAAACAATTCAGTAAAAACTGCAAGAAAAACTCAGCCATGCTAGAGTTTTCACTGTGTGATAACCTTAAACCTCCTATTATGATGGCTTCTGAATGTCCACGACTTTCTTACTATATAAAACTTTATTGTTACATACAGGTCAATAAATCCAACCCCCACTAGCTGTGGTTGTATATAATCTACTTTACAGCGATTGTAAAATGTGTTTATGGGTGTTATGTGGTTTCTTTCTCCCTAGCTCATCTTAAAATATTTAATCTGTTTTGGAGCTTTTCAACCTGGGCCTCCACCAAAAGTGGGCCTTTGTTCACTCAGACTTTTCTGGTTACCAAAGAACAAATAAAAAAAAATAAATAAATAAACATTTATTCCATCAGGATCCAGAGCCTTCCATCTGGAAAGAGTTACTTCCAGTAACAAAGCTTCTGCTTGATACCTTATTAACTTTGGGAGATTGCTTCCATTAAAAAAAAGATTCTTATGCTCTCCACTCACATGCCCAAATCCTAAGTCTGCTTACATAACTGAAAATAAAAGACCCATGGCAACTCACAGACTTCCACAGTTCAACATGTGTTGTATTGAGAAACTTGAGCCCTCAGAGATGGAGAGCCAAAGTTCTCAGTACTTTAGGAGAATAATTGACTCCTGTATTATAATAATAATAATAATAATAATAATAGACCTATAGTGACCTAATTTTGAAATCCACTGCTGCGTCAAGAAGTTAAGTAGTTTGTTTCCTTTTTCTCATCATTATTTTACAATCTTAACATATCTCTTCCTTGTTTACCCTCAGCTTAAGAAATCCAGTTCTTCTGCTCGCAAAGTAATGGAGACAAATATATTGCATGAACAGCTTTGAACTCTCCTTCTGAATGTGCTTGTAGCTGTTTTGCTTCTGCTAGTTAAGCATTCTTATCAGAGCATCTACTTCACCATTGCAAGTATACTTTAAGTGGTCTCTAAAATAAGTTGTGTTACATAAGGAAGTATTGAAGTGCCATTGCTTAGTTAATGGTATTAGATCTACTGTCATCACTAAATGGAGGGGAGTATGATCCGATTATACAACTACTACTACTATTACTATATTATCATAATTGTCATTAATAGTAATAAGGTTCTTAAGATCTGCACCAAATAACAAGATTCTTCCAATGTTATTATTCTGTCTTTTCTTGAAAATCCTGAATTGCACCAGCATATATAAGTGTTACCTCCTATATTAAAATTAGAATCTATATCAATCAACCCACTAAATTACAGAACCTTTGAAAATGCCACCTGCTGCCGGGAAATTTAAGCTTCTTGGGCCACCTTGCACATCTCTCTGGACTATTAGTAAATTCCAATCACCCATAAGTAACATTGTTCTCTGAAATCGTACCCATCTCCTCATGACCACCCTTCATTCTGCAATCAAAATATTGGGTGACGGTACATACTAACCAACATAATCTGGATTGCCCCAGTTTCCAGTTTGTCACCACATATGTACATAATTTATATTCTAAAACAGTACACTATCTGGGACCAAAATTGCCAATGCCTACATTTTAAAACCACCCAAATAAAAAATTACTTTCATAAATCTTATTTAATGAGTTTGCTCTGTTAGTATCATCTCTTGTTAACATTATCTGCATTTTTAACTTTCTTAAATAGATGAATATCCAGTCTGTTTTCACCAGATTGCTTGTCCCATTTACATTCCAAGAAATTATGTGAACATAATTATATTCTTTTCAGGCTATCTTGCTGTTTGTCCTGCATCACAACTGGAGATCCCATCAGTCTAATTGAAGCCACTCCTAGGCATAGACAATCCAAATGTAATTGCCAACTGCAACAATACTATGAATTGTAGGTGCTCCCACTATGCATTCAATAAATCCCAATTTCACAGAGTTTTTAAACGCTTCACTATTTTTATTCTGCAGAGTACTAATGAATCTGCTTCCAGCATTAGATAATCTAATTTAAACCTATGCTGCATTTGTCAACTTTTGGTAGTGAGGAAGTTTAAATCCCATTACTTCCAACAAACGTAGCATTCTGGATATGGGCGGACAGTGGCTATGGTCATTTGATCCACGAAATTGCCATAAATAGGACTGATGGCCATCAAAGCAATGGTGTCTTGTGTCAAACAACTAGTGACCAGCAGTTAGAAAAAAGTAACATAATCTAAATAATTAGCAAATTCAGAAAATGCAATCTCGCCTTAACAGTATACAGGGGGTATGCACTGGTGCTCTGGCTATGGCTTTCCAACATCCAAACCCAAGCTACAATGACACACTGACCACTTATTGAGCTGAGTCTTTGGCCTCACTCCCCATGCCTGTTTCACACCTTTGTCTGTGTGAATATCAAGTGTCTTCTAGTTTTCCTTATCCATTGTATCTGCCTTTCAAAGAAATTAGTACACAGAAACACACACGCACGTACACATGCAGTCATCAAAAAGGATGATAGAACTGTTCAATTTTCCACAGTTTTCATCCTGTCACGGTACCACTTCCATCATCCTAGATAATGCTAGGGACAAACACTCCAGTCGCTACTCTTGACACAGCTAAAATAATAATAAGCACATAACAGTAATATGCAGAATAGCCTATGCAATTAGAGGTGGATACTAGCAGCTTATCAACTATAGTACTAAACAATATCAGATAATAAATAATACAGTATGTAAATAAATACCATTCACAAGATATTAAACATAAGTAAATAAAAACTCAGACAACAAAAACATTAAGACAGTGCTGGTACAAGTAAAATAACATAAGCAGCAATATAAACATTTGCACAGTGAATAAAAACAATCACAAAATGAACATTTAAAAGAAGAACTCTATTATAGCTAAATAAGCCTAGCTGATTCTGACTTAAGGGAATACTGAACCATTACTTTTGCCAAATTAGTAAAATAGTATACAGGCAGATTCAGATAACATTTGCATAGCTGTGAGCAGACCATGATTTTCCAGCAGGACTCTGTCTGTAGTGGCTTCAGCTAACCATTTTATCTTCTTTTTTCCCTCAGAAGCCTAAGGTAATTAACTCAGTTCTTTCTCACAAGTGGATAGCATTGTCATCTCACAACAAGAAGTTCTCTGGTTTGATTTTCAGGTAGCACTCATTCTGCGTGAAGTCTGCATGTCCTCCCTGGCATGGGTTTCCTCCAGGAGCTCCGTTTTTCTCCCATAGTCCAAAAACTTGTAGTAGATGGATTAGACACTCTAAACTAGACGTGTCCAACCTGCAGCCCGTGGGCCGCATGCGGCCCTCAGAGCTCTTCCATGCGGCCCTCTACCTCTTAACTCCAACATCGATGTATGCATGCCCCAAAACACTTTTTTTATGTGTTTTTCGGGCCTGTGACCTGTAACTCTAACATCTGTGTGCATATGCATCAAAGCATCCTTCTAGTTTTTATTTTTTTTGTGCCAAAGAAGGGTCTACGTGTTCGCACCATTATTTTGTGCCAAAGAATCAGTGCTTGTGTGTTCTCGCTGAAGAGGGACTTGTGTATGGATTTGCCGCCATTGCCTTTGAAAGGGACAGCACTTAATCTGTGTTAATAGGTAAGTATGGAGTGAATGATTGAGAGCATGCATGAAAGCAGAATGTTTGTGTGTGAAAGTAGAAGTAGAGAGTGTGTGTGTGTGTGTGTGTGTGTGTGTGTGTGTGTGTGTGTGTGTGTGTGTGTGTGTGTGTTATGTGTGTGTGTGCATGACAAAGAGAGATATATGCAAAAAGAGGCTAACGATGATCAGTCTACCTACTGAACACAAACAAGTTAGCTCACAAATATATCCTACATTAAAAGTGCACTTTCATTAAATTGCAGTTTTCCTGACAGAGTGTTGTATTGAATATGAAATCATACCTCTCAACTATATGGATTTTCGAAGAATGTCTGGACTTTTGCCTCATCTTCCAATTTCTGTCTTTTGCTTAGGAAATAAAAGTAGTCATCCAAGGTAATGTAGTTCCAGGGAGTAAGAATGAGACAGCAGCCTAGGGTTAAAGGGTCAGTAGTGGGAGTGTAGCATATAAAGTTTTTTTTTTTTTGACAAACAAAAAAGCACCCAGTACTGTTTTAGGGGGGGGCGTTCTAAGCAGTGGTAGATTGGACAATAGTAAGCATATCTTTGGTGGATCATCAATACTGGCAAATCAGGTGGGCACAATGTCATTTTTTAAATGTTGGAGGTTTTGGTGTGTATGTGTGAGTTTGTGTTGGGAGTGCTGCAACAGTAGATGATTATTAAAGAAAGAGACTTGCAGACTGTGGAGAATATGTTTCTTTGTTAAAAAACCTGATACTTGGGTACTAGACATGCCAAAATTAGATTTTTTAAGACATAGCTTCTTGCCACTTACAGTAGAGGGATATTTACATTTAATGGACAATGTTAGCAGTATGAGTGTGGTCCTGTAGGGATCTGGATGATGCCAAGTCTACCACTGCCAATGTCTTGTAAAGTGACCTGGAAATGGATATTGGGATGTTACTGAAAAAATACAGCAAGTGGGTTTTGAAATATGATTTAATTAAACAAAGTGCACTTGCAATTTATAGGCCATAATTTCATTTATTTCAGGTAGTCCAGATCCTGGTAGATTGTATACCATTAGACTTAATTAGGGAGAGCTGTCATTCTGGGGAAATAAGCAGCCCTAGTTTCAGTGAAAGCTCTGTGGTTGTTTGCAGGTAGGAAGTTGCAGGATGTGGATGCAATGTGTTTTATTATTTTAATGCATTTGTCATTTCAAAGCATGGTTTTCTTTGTTGCAAAAAAAGGCAGGATTGAATGAGCCATATAATGCTTAACTGACAATGATAGGATAGAAACATTATACGTGATGTAAAATGTTTGCAGCTACAGCCGTTTCAATGGTGTCTGTCATGCATAACTATTTTTGGGCCTGTGTCACACTTTTATTTTTCACTTTGTCCAGATTTCTTGCTCTAAGGTTGAGAGGGTATGGTTCCATGCTAAATTAGAAGGTTGTATTTACCTTGGAAGACTTTTTTAGCATAATTATGAGAAACAGAGCTTTTTTAATAACTCTGCTTTTTTCCAATATAAACTGCCATGTAACCTTGCAAATAACTTTCTTATTAAGCTACTTTAATTCTTTTGGAATTGATGGGTTTGCTTCATTGGTTCGGACGTAAGCATAGAGTGCTAATGTGACTTTGATTTCTTGCAGCAGTCTGTGGTTTACTTATCACAATAACTTTTCTGTGTTTCTGGGTGTGTGATCAATTTAACAGTTTTAAAGATGTTTTCCAAAAATAAATAAATTCATAATACATAAAAAAATAATCCTCTGCATTTTGAGCTATTGACAAAGTCTGGGAATTTGTTTTTTTTCAAACGCGAAAGTCAGCATTACAGCTCAGTAAACTGTCAGTCTGTGAATAACGTCTGCACAAATTAAAATGTCTGAATGTCAAATGGCTTCAGATTGGACGGAAGTTATATGTTTACTCCATTATGTAGTATGATCTTAGAGAGTTTATGGATTTCTTATTGATTTACTTTTTGGTGAGCAGTTGTTTGTTGATTTATTGATGGTCCTTTTGGTGTTGGAAAATTGCATGGATGAATCCATCTTTTTTTCAGATGTTTTAAATTCCCGACAATTTCATTCAGTGAGTCTGTGCCATGTGATTACTGAGGTTGCCTATTTTACAAGTAGGGGCTCCTTCTGTGTGTGTAAGAGAGAGAGATTTAATATATATACTGAATATATTTTTGCAAATGGAATTCTTAGTTAAATAGGCACCTCTTCTTGGGCAAATAGACTTGAGTAACCAATATTAGATCTTAGCCATCCAGCTAGGAAAGGTTAGTATGTGGATTTTCCATCTGGTTTGATGAAGGCTATGCTACTTACTCAAGGAGTACATTTATGGCTATCCATCCAGTTGTTGTGTTGCTGAACTACTTTGTTTGATAATGAGAGGAGCTTTTTACAGAAGTTGAAGGATTTTGTGCCAAGAACCTGCCATACAAAGTGACTTGTTTATGTTGCAGTGAAGACTGTGATCTTTGTAGTGAGCATTTTAAATATAATCAGTATTTCTGAGGTGGAGAAAGTCCATTAAGGCAGGATCTTTCTTAGCCTGGAAAGCAAGCCAGTGATGAAATTTATAGGGGCCAGTGAGAGACAGAGGAAAGCAAGAAGCTTTTTAGTCTGATTGGATAACTAAGTGAACGCAGTCCTTTGACCTTTTTTATCAGAAATGGTTGTAGTCTTTCTTTTGGCATGGAATTTTGCTGAGGCACATGCCAAAAGGGGCATTGCACTCAATAATTGCTCTTGTAAAGGAAGAATACAGGGATGTTATGACCTCCTTGTCCCTGGATGATACACTTACTAATGAGATGGGCCATGCAAAAAGCTTTCCATACAAGAGACAACATGGTGGTCAAAAGTCAGGTTTCTATCAACCTGGGTGCCCAAGCACCTCACGACTGATTGTGTGCTTACAACATTGTTATTAATGTGATCATTTGTGGGGACATCACTCTCCTCAAAGGGGATGATGATGCATTTTTTGGCATATAGCCTGAGGCCATGTTTCTGGCACCAGTCATTTGTTTGGGTGAGACCCTCTTGTAGCTTATTCAGAATGGTTTTATTAAGTCAGTAATGTGAATTCTTTACTTTATTGCAAATTTGTTGGCTTATTTTTGTGGATTATAGTATTGTAGGACTGCTAATAATGTTGACATTTTATGTAGTTGGACTGCTGGAGTGTTTTTTCCAGTGAGAAATGCTAGTGCTGTAGTGAATATCTGTTTATTTGTAAAAAAAAAAAAAAAAAAAATATATATATATATATATATGTGTATGTATATATATATATATATATATATATATATATATATATATATATATATTAACTAAGATGTTAGAGTTAACTGTTAGATTAGAGAATTAGAATTTGAATGAGAATTATAATTTTAATGCAAATATTAGGCATTTATTCATTGTTCAAATGCACCTACAGTACAGCCAGGAGATCAACTTTGGTCTCCTGCGGCAGCGAAAGAGGTGACTATATGATATATTTTATATACGGCCCCAAGACAATTTCTGTTGACTCAGTGAGGCCCCAGCTAGCCAAAAGGCTGGACACCCCTGCTCTAAACTGATGAAAGGTGTGAGTGCATGCGAGTGTGAGGTATTGAAGAACAGCCCCAGCAGGACTAGCTAGCCAGTGGTGTGAACCTTGGCTCTAGATGATTGTCGCTGTTGAACTGACACCCCGACCCCATGAGCAAAAATGGGAAAAAGGGACTGTGGATGGATGGATGGATTTGTCACACAGAAAAAGTATGAGCTGGAAAGTAAACAAAATGATTTCTCGTATAATTAGTTCCATAATTAGCAACTCACGTCTATCTCTTTTCAGAAATCTGAGGTTGGATTCAGTTTTATGACTTCACCAGCTGTTGCACACAGTAAATGAATTATTTTTTGTGAAACAATATTTCATTATAGAACCGCACAGCAAAGTGCCAGTTTTAAAACATTGTTCTTCAATATTTATTTATTTTATTTTTCATTTAACTTGAAAGTAAGACTGGAATAAGCCCCATTTTCAGAGGAGGCCCAGGCAGAACAGCTCCACATATAGAGATTATACAAAATTATACAAGAAATTATACAAAAAAATATACAAAACATACAGTACACAAGAAATAACATTCTATGCTACTATAGCTGACGTGTATTATACAATCATATCACACTAAGTACAGTTTATGTCTTATTTTAGTCATTTTCTCTACCCTGACAACAGAATGTGATAGAAAAAGTTTCATCCAAAGTCACGGCAGGCTTGATGGCACAGAGGTAAGCCATCTGTCTCTCAATGAGGACAAAGTTTTGGGAACAAACCTGTGCTCTGATTGGTTTGTTGGGAGAGGGGGGATGAATCAGATGATGACCGATTCTCATATGTCAAATTGAGGGTAGATTATGAATTACTACCTGTGTCACCTTTGCTAGCATAATTGACTTAGGCAGCATGACATAATCTCCACCAGATGTGCTAGTGTCATTGCATGTTGTTTCTGTTTGGGTATGGATTTTGACTGGCTTCCACTATGTAATGGCTGTTGCTACCTGCCCACTGTTCCCAATCCCATCATTACTCCTCTGTTGTTAAGAGTTTTATCAAAAAGCGACCTACCAAGCAAATGGACATGTCTAGGATTGCCAGGCAAACAGGTTATATGAGTTTCCAAAGTATGTGGAAAATAAGGTAGGGATAAGCTAGAGGACCTGCTTTGTGTCTACTGGGGAAAAGGTTGTTAAATTTACCTGAAAAGTTTGCTAGAAATAAGCATTTTATGCTTGACATTTGCAAAATTTAACGTCTGTGTTATGCAGAATGAAAAATAAACTACAGACATTTCAAACAATCAGCTAAAATAGAATGCCTAACTTCATTTTCAGAGGTATAAACATAAATAACTGACATTTTTTCAAACAATGTAGCTTGGCAGATTATAAACTCTCTCAAGATGTGACTAGGATTCTGATAATTCCACTAGTTAGAAAAAGACAGATAAGTGTTTTCATTTCTTGATCTCATTTTAAATTCATTTTAACAGTCTGTATCTGCTTTAGTTAAAGTCATTAAGCCTATATTGGTAATTCCATTTCATAGCTGCACTGCACTTTAAGTGATCTAATTGATGTTATTAAGCCCTGGTTTCATTCTTGTGTACTGAGTGTATGTCAGGACATGCCTTTGCATTGGGGCAGGTCCAGGCCAGTCATGTAATTGTTGTATCTGTTGTTGCCCACCCCTTATGATAATTGAACAACATAATTCCCTCCCTCCCCCTTCCCTTTTATTGGCTGTTGACTATAAGCAAATAAGTATAATTTTGTAAAATATCTCTCTCCCCTTAAACTACTCACCAGGCTAAAAGACCTTTGATAAAATCCCTTAATATTGAGTGTACTGATACTGGTTGCACTGATTTTAGTAACAAACTAATGATTTTTTTTTTATTTATTTACTATAATTATTTTACTGGTTCCTGTTGGTGACAGAAGAAGGTTTCCAGGCTAGTTGTTTTGTATTGAAGTTTAAATACTCAGTAGCAAGTCTTCCCAAACATTATTCTAAAACTTAACTCCAAGCAGTTATAGTTACCCTTTCCCCTAGAGTCATTTCTGTCGGTACCATGAACAACCAATTCCTCAAAACTTCTCTAGCCAGCCTGATTAAGATGGGTATCTTGAGGCAGACTAAGAATAGTCTCATGCTGTCTGATGATCATCTATTACTCAAACAATATAACGCAGTGGGTGAGAGATATACATATATAATATCCTTGGAGACAAAACTCTCACACTGTGAATTCGGACACCAAAATCATCAGCAGTACACCACACATCACACTTCTCCAAGGCCATCACAATACACATAAGCCATCAGTTCAAGCAGCTGTCCTACATTAGGAAAAGACCCTGTTCCACACTTGTGGCAGAACTGTGCAGCCCAGGATACATCTGAGTTGAGAATTGTTGCTGGAAAGCTCAGTTTCAGGCTCTCCCATTAGCTAGTTAGAGTTACAACTGTTTAATTGTGTTTGTATTTAAGCACTGCATTTGCGCGTAGTTGCACACTGAGCAGCGGGGTTTGGCACTGCAGTATGTAGACTCATAAGCTTTGAAACAAGAATTTTTCCTTGATACCTGCTTGTGTACCCTTCTTGGCTCTACTGCCTCTCTGAGGGAAATGCAGTTGTCCATTGCTACTCAGCGAGCAGCTCAACTGCACTTAATAAGGCATTGATGTAGTCTTCCACCCATAGATGTCACAGGATAGCCTCCCTTGTTGGTCTTACAAATAAGTCTGGGTCCAACCTACCCATCCCCACTAGTCACTATAATATATACCCACCATAATGGATGGACAGTTTCCTCCCATTTCTCCAGCCAACCTGATTGACGTGGGCATCTGGAGGTAATGTAGCAATTTCCTCATGTACACTGACTACCACTTGCTTCTAAAGCAAACGCAGTATGTGAGAGATGCAATTGTACCATGAAACTAGAATCAGTCCTCTCACAATACAACAAACAAGATGTAAAACAGGTTGTCAGCATACACACCTTCCCTCTCACACCCTTCCCTCTCACAGAAGAGAGGGTTAAGACACATAAACCTACATACATGGAGATACTCACTAAGAGCCTACCAAAAGGCCAGACACCTCCCAAGTACAAACATACACATAGCAGTGCATGAACAGAATCCACTACAACACACAGATCAGTGTCTCAGCAATTAACCCCCTAAGGCAAAACACCTCAAAACCAAATGTTCTGGTTATAGGTGACTCAGTAGTAAGACACAGAGCTGTCCCCCTCACCATGATGAATAAGGAGAAAGTTATGGTCAGCTGCCTGTTAGGTGCTAGGATCCATCAAATCACGCATGCACTCAAGTCTCTCAGCAACAATTGCCATTATGACTCTGTCATAGTTCATGATGGTGTAAATGGCTTGAGACGTACCTCCCTGGACTTTATGAAGAGAGGCATGAGCAAACTCTCAGATTATGTGTCTGAGGCAGGTATGTCCCTAGCCCTAAGCAGCATTTTACCTTCACTGAGGATGATGCCACAATACAGAAAAAAATGATTAATTTCAATAATTGGCTTGGCTTCTGGTGTCTCTCCAGGGGGATCCAGTATCTGTTTGCATGGGAAGACATGGTCGACAGTCCACGATACTTTGCCAGAGATGGCCTTCATCTGTCTTCTCAAGACTTTAGAATACTGGCAAAGATGCTTGCCTCCCCATAGTGCCTTTTTAGGCAATGTCCAAACAATAAAACTTTCGACATAAAGAAATCCACTAAAGACAAACTCAAGGTCATGTTGTTTAATGCTAGGAGTTTAAACTGCATTCCCTGGAAGCACTCTTCATCTCTCACAGAGTTTAAACTGCATTCCCTGGAAGCACTCTTCATCTCTCACAGAGTTTAAACTGCATTCCCTGGAAGCACCCTTCATCTCTCACAGAGACCTGGCTCAAGGGCACTGAGAGCACACAGTGCCTTTCACATGTTCATGTCCCAAAACGAACATGAAAGAACCAAAAGTGGAGGTTTGTCCATGTTCATCTAATTGAAATACACCTCAAGACTGATGAAACAGTACATCTCTCTGGAGGTACTCCAGGTCCAATTAACTAGAGGGAAACCTCCTTCCACATCATTGCTAGCTACAGGACCCCCCATGAACGAGGACAAGCACACCACCTACCTGAACTTGCTAACGTCACTCAACATACAGCCAAATACCCTGGTCATGGGAGATTTCAACTATCCCTCCATCAAGTGGGAGACTTACATGAGCACAAACACGATCACTATGAGGTTCCTGAACTTTAATTCAAATGTGCTGGAGCACTTGGTCCTGACCCCCACAAGTGGCTCAAATGTCCTGAACCTAGTGCTCACCAACATGGGGGGGGGGCACTACTCTACACCCTGAGTGTTGCCCTCCCTAGTATGGTCATATCATAAATCCGTCTTGTTTGAAGTAAAGATACTCTCTCTGGGGCTCGCTAGTCTGTCTATAATTCCTCTCCACAATGCCACTGAACTTCTATTGTACCTTCAGTTTTGCATTTCCAATCATTATTAGAAAATGCTACTATCTTTTTATATAAATTTCTTTATACTGAATGAATTATAACTTTGTTACCCAATATTTGTTAAAATATGCCATACTACCAATGTACATAATTTTTCTTCAGTTGTACTCTACTTGTATTTTTATTTTTGTACTGAGGATGTTTCCTCCCCAGGCCTCTACTGAAAATGGACTCTGCACAGCCAAGTGGACTTTCCCGGTTAAGAAACTGCAAATATATCAAAACTGATTCCCCTACAGTAGTAAAAAAAAGTGAAAAATGTCTCCAGTGCTTACTACTGCCTACAAAGTGATGGTATAAAAAGTTTCAAAGCCCCTGCCAACATAGACAAGTATCTGCTGTGCTGAGGAATTCACAATTGCCCTATATAGCCACTTAAACAAATGCATCGACTCAGCCGTACCTAACAGGAGTAAAGCCAGGTCTTCCTGAAAGAACAAGCCACCCTGGTGGATTGTAAGTATAAACAAGTTATGCAACAAAAGAAACTGATAGCTAAAAACAGAAGGGAACTAACTCAACAGAGGAAGAATAACCTCCACAGCTTGAGCAAGCAAATCAGATATCTAGTTAAGTCCTCTAAGGCTAGCTACGAGTCAGAATTAGCAACCCTAGCTAAAGACAATCATAAGTTATTTTTTTATCTACATCCAAAACCTAAGAGGGAATGCCAAGCTGTGTGCCAAACTTATAAGTGGGCAGTACCACTCACACTGAACCTGAGGAAATTGCCAACATGCTAGCTGACAGATTTGGTGATAACTTCACTCCTGTCCTGACCTGACATACACCAAATCATTTACAACACCAGTCCTCTACCGAGTTTATCCAAAGAACAGGTCATACAAGCTCTCTCTAAGGCCAAAAACACAGCCTGTATGGAACCAGATAACATCCCAAGCTACTTACTCAACAATCTAAAACAAGACCTAGCAGAACTACTCAGGACTCTTTTTAAACATAGCCTGAAAACTGACTTTGTCCCGGCAGAGTGGAGAACAGCAACAGTAATCCCTTTGCACAAAGGAGGTCCATCAACTAACCCTGGGAACTATCGACCCATAAGCCTAACCAGCCTTATCTGCAAGGCCATGGAAAGAATCATCATGGACCTTATCCACAAGGACATAGGTGACCTTTAAACTCTTGAACTCTCCCAGTTTAGCTTTGTCAAGGGTAGATCTTGCTTATTAAACCTGGTGGATATATTTGAAAATGTCACCAAAGCCTGGGATGATGGCAAAACGGTACATACTGCCTATCTTGATTTAGCCAAAGCTTTTGACACAATCCCACATTCAGGTGTCATGAAGAAGCTCTCCCAGATTGGGATCAACCCATACATTACTAGATGGGTAGCAAACTGGCTACACACACTGTCAGAGTTGGGGAGTCCACCTCCACCAGTAGTTACCAGCGGGATACCGCAAGGATTTATGATGGGCCCTTTACTGTTTGGAATCTATTTCTCTGAAGTCCAGGCAAATGTAGATGCCCTGTAGATTACCAAGTTTGTAGATTGGGTGCAATCATAGAGTCCCCCAACAATGTTGACATATTCCAGAAAAGACTGATGGAGACAAATTATCGGTGCCAAACTCATCATTATCTTCTTTCGGCTGTTCCCGTTAGGGGTCACCACAGTGGATCATCTGTTTCCATTTCTTCCTGTCCTCTGCAACTTGCTCTGTCACACCAACCACCTGCATGTCCTCTCTCAGCTCATCCATAAACCTTATCTTAGGCCTTCCTCTTTTCCTGTTACCTGGTAGCTTCATCCTTAGCATCTTTTTCCCAATATACTCAGCATCCCTCCTCAGCACATGTCCAAACCAACGTAATCGTGCCTCTCTGGCTTTGTCTCCAAACCTTCCAACCTGGGCTGACCCTCTAATATACTTATTCCTAATCCTGTCCACCCTCGTCACACCCAGTGCAAATCTTAACATCTTTAACTCTGCCACATCCAGCTCTGACTCCTGCCTTTTTGTCAATGCCACTGTCTCCAACCCATATAACATAGCTGGTCTCACTACCCTCTTATAGACCTTCCCTTTCACTCTTACTGATACTCATCGACTATCACAAATCACTCCTGACACTCTTCTCCACCCACTCCATCCTGCATGTACTCTCTTCTTCACTTCTCTTCCACACTCACCATTACTCTGAACTATCGGTGCCAAACTCATGGACTAAAACTTTATGCAAAAAATACTTCATTATCCCCTTTAGCAAAGTAGCCCCTGATAATTATGATATAGATAGCAACCCTCCTAAGCACAGACTCAGTGGTGTGAGACTTGGGAACACAGGTTAATAGCAATCTAAACTTCGATCACCATATGTCTGTAGTGGTAAAAAATGCATTCTTCATTAGGCATCTCATCCAAGACCAGGGAGGTTATAGCTCCACTTTACTCAACCCTTATCAGAGGACTAATTGAGTACAATGCTCCCTTCTGTATGTACCTCACCAGACACCTGCAGCAACTGGAGAGACCACAGTATTTTCTTACCAAGAGAATCCAGGACCTCCAAAACATGACATACATGGAAAGACTAAAAGTCCTTTCACTGTACTCTGTGTCATACAGACTACTGAGAGGAGACCTGTGCCTGGCCTACAGAGCAGTCTCAAACCCTACTGGAATTGCTGCACATCTGCAAATCAAATGGTACAATAATAACTTGCTCTTGAGATGTCAACCTAGCCTGTGATATGAGCAGAATATGTTGGAGAGACAACTATATCCCCTAGTGATTACCACATCTCTGGAATAAACCCCCACTCCATGAGAAGCAGAGCTTCTCAATGACCCTATTCAAGCACAACTTTGACAATTGGATGGGTGACTGTAAATTCATCTGGAGGTGGCTCCTGTATCCCTTATGGACAGGGACAGTTGTTAATGATCATAGTATTGTTCTGCTAACAATGATTGCCTAAACATGGTCAATAAGGGTATTTGGGGTTTTACATGGCTAGGCTTGTAAAGGCCCCATGGCCATTAGCCTAGTAACCTCCTATGAAACTGTGAACCTATCATATGCTGAGGTTCTAAAGTTTAACTTGCCTAAATCTCAAAGACCTCCAAAACACAACGCAGGCACAAAGCACAATCGGAATATTAAGGCTACATCCTCACAAAGCACAAAAAGGTCAGAAGTCTCAGATGCTGAACCCATAATGCAGGTACTGACCCAGCCAAACATTTTTGTTATAGGTGACTCGATTGTAAGACATGCAGAAGTGCCTCTTGCCAGATTGGGCAAAGAAAGCATGATGGTTAGCTGCTTATCTGATGCCAGAATCCATCAGGTCATTTATTTATTTATTTTATTTTATTTTGCATTTGTTTACCTGGGAGTTCCGACTGAACAGAGCTGTCTGTTTTCAGAGGAGGCCCGGGGAGAACAAGCTCCAGAACATTTGCTAACATACTATACATAAGATATTTACATGAGCATTTTGGTTTAGACATAGTTATAAAATATAGCAGATAATGGCATGATTGCATAAGATATTTACATAAGCATAGTGTTTTAGACATGCAATTAAACACATAGCAGGTAGCAACATATGAAGCACTCGTGTCCTTGAACAATGAGTACAAGTATGACTCTGTCACAGTTCATGCTGGTGTCAGTGACTTGAAGTGTACTTCCCTAGATTACATGAGGAGAGACATAATGGAGCTCTCAGACTGTGTGTTCAAGGCAGGTATGAGTCTAGCACTGAACAACATTCTTCTTTCTTCAAGGTTGATGCTGCAATATGGGCAAAAAATGGTTGACTTCAATATGGCTTACTTTTTGGTGTCATTCAAAGGGGGTCCAATATTTGTCAGCCTGGAAGGATATGATTGACAGACCATGCAGCTTCACCAGGAATGGTCTGAATCTGTCCTGTATTGGGCTTTGATTATTGGAAAAGACATTGTTTGCCCCCCCCCCCCCAGTGCTTTTTTTAGGCAATGCCAACCTGATAAACATACCAACATAATGAAAAAAGCAAAGGAAAATATGAAGGTGTTACTGATCAATGCTAGGAGTCTAAGAAACTCCACTCCCTACAAATCCTTCTCACCTTGGAAGACACTGATGTCTGTGTAGTGATTGAGACATAGCTTAAAGTAGCACCGAACACTCTGACTTTGCAGGGCTATAACACTTTCCATACGTTTAGACCAGCTATTGCACAGGAGGGGCTAAAAGGTGGTGGTGTATCAATCTACATCCAGAAGAGACTCACATCAAGTCTGGTAAAGCAATTGGATGCACTAGAGCTTCTTCATGTCCAAATAACCATCAGAAAGGTCCTATGCCTTATGTTAGCTAACAATATAACTCCATCTGTGACAAAAGAAAGCCACAATACCTAGCTACAGGAATTAGAATCACTCAGTATTAAACCAAGTACCACTTTTCTAGTTGATCCAAGCTGTCTATATATAGAGTGAGATACCTACACCATCACTAGTACACAAACACAGAGCTTCCTGGACTTTGTCAATACAAATGCCCTGGAACAATCAGTCAGAGCACCCACTAGGGGGAATAACATAGGTTCAAAGGTTCATACGTAGGTACTAGGCTATTGGCCCTAGGGCCTATATAAGCCTAGCCAAAAAGGTACCCTGGCTTTTGCCACCCAAGAAAATTATTTTCTTGTGCCCCTGTCAAGCAGAGTCACAGAAGTGATCCCCGGGCTGAATTTCCTATTTCCCATCCAATCTTCAAGATTTTTCTTGAAGAGTGCTAATGAGGAGCTCTGTTTGAAATAGATAGGTCAGAAAAATGTGTCCACCACCAGCTTTTACCTTTCCTAACACAGAATCACCTACTTACTTCCACCCAACATGGCTTCCGCCCCGGCCATAGCACCATTACTGCCTTACTATCCTTCCTTGAAGCAGTCAACCGAGCCCGAGACTCTGGACTCCTTGTATCCACAGTACTACCAGATCTTTCCAAAGCCTTTGACACCATTTCCCATACACACCTACTCTTTCATCTCGCCAACCTTAATCTCTCCCTACATACTCTTTCCTGGTTCTCCAGCTACCTATCTGAAAGATCTCAAGCTGTCAGATGGATGAACTCTACCTCTTCCTTCTTGCCCACACCTACCGGTGTTCCCCAGGGGTCCATCCTCGGACCCATGCTCTTCAACATCTTTATAAATAATCTACACTCTGTCATACCTGACACCACAGTCATCCAATACACTGATGACTCCACCTTAGTTTGTGCTGCCTCTAACTTTTCTGAACTCCAGACTAAAACACAAATAGCCTTTTTCACCACAGAGAACTGGATGCACCAAAACCACCTATCCCTCAACTCTAATACATCCAAAATTCTAATTTTTACCCCTTCCAGAGCTTCCTCATCCTTTGACAAAGATTCCTTCAAAGTCCTCAGCCAAACCAACACTGCTATAGAAGTAGTGCCTTCCGCTAAACTACTCGGCATTACCATAGACGAACACCTAAAATTCGACCTCCACATTCAACAAAACATAAAGAAAACCCACCAAAAGTTAGGTATGCTCTACAGAGACAACCAATTTCTTTCCAACTCCTCTAGGCACACCCTGGCAATTACATACCTTCTACCCTCTCTTCTTTATGGAGCCCCTCTTTTAACCAATCTGTCTATTTCCAACATCTCAAAACTTGAAACTTGCTATAATAATATCTCTAAATTCGCAACCAAATCCAAAACCTCAACTCACCACTGCCTTATCCTTAAATCTCTAAATTGGCTTGAACTTCCCAACCACTTGGACTATCTCCAACTAACCACCGCTCACAAACTAATATTTTACCCAGACTCATGCCCTGCCTTAATAAACATCCTTCCACCATACACTCCAAACAGATCTCTGAGATCTGAACACCAAAACCTTATCTCCATCCACAAACCTAAATGTGCTGCCGGTCAACTTCTACTCTCCTTCTCTCTAGGTAAAAAATGGAACTCTCTCCCTCCTTCTCTTAGGACTATACCTAATTCCGAATCCTTCAAGACCCTACTTCTCAAATACCTGTCATCCAAATGGAAATGTTCCTGCTCTCACCAGATATAATTTCCAGGGATCTCTTTCCCTGAGCTCTCCACTTCCTGGCCCTCTCTATCTCCACGATTTTCCTGACTTTTCTAACTTTCTCCTGACTCCAACTTACTTTTTGCACATCTATGTATTTTTGTTATTTTACTCTGCACTGTATTGCTTCATTATGCTTGCTCATTATGCACATTTTATGTAAATGTATTTCCTGACTGCTTGAATCTTACTCTTGTATTATACCATTAACTTTATGTAACCATGTTTCATTGTATTGCTTGTGGAGCTTTTCATGAATGAATGGACTGCATGAATCTTTACTCTTCTATTTTACCATTAACTTTATGTAACCATGTTTCATTGTATTGCTTGTTGAGCTTTTCTCCCCGGGCCTCCACTGAAAACGGGCACTTCTTGGCCCAGTGGACTTCCCCGGAAATCAAACTGAAATAAATAAATAAATAAATAAATAGGTAGTCTGTTCCAGAGTATGGGAAGTCTCTGGGACAGGAATCTATCCCTTCAACATGTTCTGTTTATTGTGGTGACAAGGTTTAGGTCTCTAGAGCATGTAGCTTGGAGGGATTGGAATTTCTTTAATTGGAGCATGTCAAACAGCTCTGGGTTTGACATAGCTTTGTATGTTAGGCAGAGATCACCTCTGAGTAGGTGATATGTGAAGGAGTAAAGCTGGTGTTTTTTGAGACGGTCTGCGTAGGGCATCTTTTTGAGGCCAGTAATCCTCTTTGTTAGGTATTTCTGCGGCCTTTCCAGTTATTGTAGATGTCTTGTGAGATACATACCAAAAGGAGCGTTGTGCTCTATAATGGGTCTAATGAGTGATGAGTAGAGGGGAACAATGACCTCTTTTTTTCTGGATGAGAAACCTTTTGTAATGAGGTGTGTCATATAGAAGGATTTCCTGACCACTGTGGCGATGTGATTATCAAAGGAGAGGCTACTGTCCACCTGTGTCCAAAGGTCTCTTGTCACACTTTCAGTGTTAAGTAGACTACCGCCTATGTGGTAGTTCATGGGTACAGAGTTTTTACCAAAGGGGATGACAATGCACTTTTTGGCATTGAGCTTAAGGCCATGGCTTTGACACCAGGCATCTGTCTCAGTGAGGCCCTTTTGTTGGATGTTCACATCTTTAGGATTTTCGATTATGGCTCCTAGTTTGCAGTCATCTGCAAACTTAGTTAGCCAAAGACCTTCTGTGTTAGCCTGTACTTCAGAGAAGTAGATACCAAACAAGAGTACCCAGGACTGAACACTGTGGTACTCCACTTGTCACTGGTCTGAGGTCGGATTTGGAGTCTGCTACTTTCACAGTGTGGGTTCTGTCAGTAAGCCAGTTGGCAACCCATTTTGTGACAGAGGGATTTATACCTAGTTTAGTGGGTTTATCAATAATTCCAGAGTGGGGGATGGTGTCAAAAGGCTTGGCGAGATCTAGATAGGCTGTGTGAACCACCTTACCCTCATCTATGGCTTTGGTGACTGCTTCAAAGAAGTCTATCAGGTTTAGGAGACATGATCTGCCTTTTACAAACCCGAACTTTGTGGGGTCCAGAGTTTGGAGATTACCGATGTCTTTGCTTATGAGTTCCATGATGATATGTTCCATGACCTTGCAGACCAAGCTAATGGGACGGTAGTTCCTGGGGTCTGTCGTAGCTCCCCCTTTGTAGAGTGGGATAACCGTCACAGTGTGCCATTCGATGGGTACAAAGCCTGAGGTGAGGCTGTGATTGAACATGGTACTTAGGTGGGGTGCCAGTTCATTCTGTAGTTCATGTAGAATCCAGCCTGGGATGTTGTCAGGTCCCATGCATGCTGTCTTACTGGCTTTGGAGAGTGAGGTTTTTACCTGTGCAGCCGTGATTACAGGAACTTTGCATTGTTCCGGTATAGAGATGGGCCCTTTAGGGGGTGAAAGGGGGGTAAAGTTAGCACTGAACCTATCTGCCAGGATGTTGGCAATATCAGTTGGTTCTGTATAATTAGTGCCATTGTGCTGTAACTCAGAGCAGATCTGAGTGTTGCCATTAAGATTCTTGACATAGCTATAGAATGCTTTGTGGTTGTCTTTAGAATCAGTGGCAATTTTGTTTTTATAACTAGCTTTGGAGGATCTTGTCCTTACTGACATGGGAGCATCTTGCAGCATGCCTTTGGATTTCTTCATCACCTGATTGGCCTGACCATAAAGCAGTCTTCTTTAAAATAAAAAAAAAAACAAAATCAGAAATATCTTCCACCCAAGGTACCTCTACAAATTTCTTTAAGACAAACTGCCACCTCATATGTGATACATTTGGCAAGCTTCAAATCCCCACCAATACCCAGTTAACTCCATTGCATATGAAAAAAATGTACACCACCACACTATACCAGCATGTAAACATCAGCGTAGATGCAGCTGTACCCTGTAGAAACAAGTGCAGGGCAAACTCCAGAAATTAACCCAAATGGTAGAACTGTAATATCAACTGGCTTTATAATAAAAGGAAAATAATTTTGATCAAATGTAAGAAGAGTAAGTCCCCAAATGTTAGTGCCCTTGTTACTGAAATAAGCAAAAAACTCAGGAGCTTAAAAAAAAACACAAAGGCCCAGCCTGAGGCTAAAATAGCTATCCAAGCCAAAGACAATCAAAAGGCATTTTTTAGTTATGTCAATAATCTTAAAAGCACAATACAGTACTGCGCTGAGTTGATTCTGAATGATATTACCTATACTGAAGGTGATGATACGGTGAATCCACTGACTGATAAATTTAGTTCTAACTTTGCCCCTCACTCGCCTCTGTCTGTCCCTGATACTAGCTCGCCTCCAACTATCACACAAGACCAAGTCCTAAAACTGCATTGATGGGTCCTGACAATATCTATGGATGCATCTTAAATAGCATGAACCATAATTTAGTCACACCCCTAAGAACACTATTCAATCTCTCAGCCTCCATACAGGTTTTGTACCAAGCAAATGGACAGCAGCTGTAGTCATTACCCTGCATAAGGGAGGATCTTCCACAGATCCAGGCAGTTATAGACCTGTAAGTCTAACCAGCCTCATGTGCAAAGGCATGGAAAGACATACCATGGAATTAATCAGTCAAGACATAGGTAATCCCCAAGTACTGGACCCATTTCAGTATGGCTTCATCAAGTGCAGGTCATGCTTACTCAACCTGGTGGATTTTTTTGAAAAGGTCACAAAAGCAATGCATGAAGGCAAAATGGTACACACCATATACTTCGACCTGGCCAAAGCTTTTGACTCAATGTCCCACTCAGGTATAGTAGAAAAGCTAAATAAACTGGGAATAAACCCCAATGTCACCCGCTGGTTTAGCAACTGGCTCACAGATAGGGCACAAGTAATCAAAATGGGGGCTACCATCAGAAAGACTCCAGTCACCAGGGGAGTAACCCAGGCTCCTGTGATGGGACGTCTCCTGTATGGCATTTACTTTTCTGAAGTAAAAGCAAATATCAAGGGGCTCAGCTGACTAAGTATGAAGATGACTGCAAGCTAGGAGCAGTCCGTGAATCACCGAATGACTTAGCCATGCTGCTGGAAGGTTTGTCTCAAATAAATAAATTGGTGAAAAAAATTATGGACTGAAGCTAGATTCCAGAAGTGCTTTATTGTATCCCTTGGGAAGTCATCTACTCCAGGGAACTACCACATTGCCAATATACTCCTAAGAGTTGACCCAGTTGTTTGGGAATTGGGAACTTATGTGGACAGTGATCTAACTTTTGATCAACATGTGTCTGGTGTTGTAAGAAAGTCTCTCTACATTGCACATCTTATAAACAAAGTGATTGTGTCTTGATCTAGGGATGTCACAGTCCCTTTTTACTCAACTCACATTAGGCCAGTCTTTGAATATAATGCCTCCTTTGGCACGTATCTGTCCAGTTGCATGCAAAAACCAGAATGCCCATGTTAATACCCTACTAAAAGGATACAAAACTTAAGCAACATATTCTACATGGACTTATGTAGAGCCCTGTCACTGTATTCTGTATCCTACAGACTACTAAGACATGACCTGTGTCTGGCATACATGGCATCCTCTGACTCCTTACTGATGGATTTTCTGCACATCAGCAAGTAAAATGGCAACAGAAATACTCAATCTAATGATCTAAACCTATTCTGTACCATCAAAAGAAATGTTTGGAGGGACAGGTGTATCTTGCAGGCAGTACTGCAGCTGTGGAAAAGTCTCCCCGTCCACATAAACCAAACCACATCCCTGTGCATTTTCAAGCACAATTTAGATCTAAGGATTGTAAACAGAAAACTTACCCCAGGACCCTCCCCCCCCCATAATACTGATGGCCAGAGGCATCTCCTAGATGCTTTTTGTCATGCATGGGTCCGTCAAATTATCAGTGGTATGATCCATGTTATTCTCATTAGGGGTAATATATAATTGATCTAGGGTTTAGCCAAATATGTTATTCTGAGCATAAAAGGGGACATTGGCCAGGCTTAATATGGGTGAAATACTTACTTATGAATCTGTGAGCGTATAAATAATGCCACACAACTTGTGGTATGCACTATAATATCATTGCATATAGGCTATGGTACACAATATGATATCTAACAGGAAAATAAATAAATATAAATAAAACTCCTCACATTTCACAAAATGTGACTTGAGTTCAGTGCAAACCCTGACTTTAAAATGTCCTGTACTTGCATTTATAGAGCAAAGACTTTCATCTGGTAACAGAAAATATACTGTTCTTGTTTGTTTTTTTTTTTCTTGATAAGATCAATTAAGAATATAAAACCTTAATAAAACAACCTGAATCAGGCATTTAGTAAATCAGCCAAGTTCAGTTATAAAATAGATTAACCCAACAGAGTGAAAATAACTCAAAGATATGTCCCCTCCCACCTCCTCCCTGGGAGACAAGAATCTCCAAACCATTACACCTCCATGAATTTAAATATGCCAACTCGGAGATTGCATAATACCTTGAAAATGGGAAAACTCCTTCACGCCAGTATTCATTGGCACAGGAAAAATACTGCACCTTCAGTACAGTATTTCGCATGCATTGTATTTGATCACTTTAATTCAAATAAAGTGCATTTAGGTAAGCAGTATTTTGACTAAATACAAGGGATGCCCTGAATCATAGTCAAGTTTTAAGTCATCCGAAAATGCTCTTCATTTAGACTGGCTTCACAGCAAGGGCTGCATTATTTATACTGTTCCAGGTGCTTCCAGAACAATGGGTATAGCTATGGGATTTTCCTCTTCTGTACATTGTCAGTTTTATTGACAGTACATTAGAGTCTTGCATATTTTGCATTGACGTTACGACATACACTTCCACTTATTTATTGTCTACAGTAATTTGAAGGGCTTATGGAAAGTTTTTCATACATGTTAGAAAAAATACATTAAAGCATGCAGGACAAATTCTTTTGAAACAGGGATCATTCATCCAAAACATTTGAAGAGAAAGCATGGTGTCAGCATTGTAATCTTGTTCTACAAAAATGCCTACATTCCTACATGGTAACCTTGTACCAGGTAAAGCACATACTGAAAAGTTGACAATAAATTGCCAAGACTTCTTCAAACTCACTCAGTAGATACTTCCAATTCAGGTAACCCAGTCCAGCCTGCAAGATGCTCAAATTAAAAATAAAATGGGGTCCCATCACTTCTTGCACTAAAGAATCTCCTCTGTTAGCCACATATTATTTCTCTCTCTCTTTCTTTTTTTTTTAATAATTTCTATGGCCCTTGAAGATCTTGAAGATTATGTGGCATCTGTGGCCACTCCTTGGTCACTCAAGCAACCAGTTCATTATATATTGTATTCATGCATGCAAGATGGTATGCAGTTATACCCTCTGAACAGGGATGTGATGCTCCTCTGGCAATCAGCCAGACATAGAACCAGCAGTTTACTTTATAGATGAAATGAATAAGCATACAGACATGGACTGCCCCTCCATTTCTAATCTGGTATAGAAGGTTTAGACGCTGTGTCTAGTCTGTGCCTTCTGAAAGTGAACACTCCAGAGACTGGCTTTTTAACCACCTGGGCCAGTGCAGTTTCTTCACTTAAATCCACAGAGCAGGGAGTATTGTAGCTTGGATGAATTAGTTATCATATTGTACAGAATTGAATTACATTTGCTTGACTGATGAAGAAAACAGTAATATAAGGATATCAGAAAAGCGAGGCATTTTGATATACAGATACATTTTGTGGGACTGATTTGTGAAGTCATTGGGCTTCTTAGCATCTAAATGTTGTGTATTAAACATATCAACAAGGAAACATCTGTGGATGTAGCCTGTAAAACTTTTAGGAATGTTGCTAGATTTATGAAAGAATATTTGAATGTGGACAATTTTTTGTAACTGACTTTAGGATGCAAACAAGTAGAAGAGTATTTAACAGTTTAATGTTGATAAAATACTGAAAATGATAGTAGAGGGTTATTTAAATAAAAGACTTGTGGTACTTTGCACATGTATTTTCAAAGTTATTGTTTCCAGCATGTCGGATTATATACATGTTTTTAGATGATATTTTTATAATGCACTGACTCGTTATGTAAACCCATGATGCTCCATTAAGGTTTACCTACCATTCTTCGGTTTCCACTACAGATTTTCTTGATTAAGAATTTATAAGAAATATGAAGAGTTGTTTTAACTCTAAGATTTTGTAGAAAACCAACTTAATAATTCTTACTTGCACTTTCAGAGTAAATACCCCTTTTGGATGAAGAAATTATTTTCAAAAGAAAGTTAATTGTTTGTCTCAATTAGTAACTGAAGATTTGTGTTTTTTTTTACGTGGAACTAATTTTTAAAACAGTTGTTTGATAGTAGAAATGTCACAGCTGAGGTTTTATCTGAAAGAAATGATAGTTTTGCCCCTATTCTGCTGAAGCTACTTTGCATTAATAATAAACATTACTATTGTTCTATACGTCATTGTTATTTTAAGGCTAGGTGTGACAATAAATAAATTTAGAATATAATATCTAAGCATTGACCCGTTTTTGTCCACGTTGATGGTCTTTCCATTAAGGTGGGTGTTAAACCACATTTTTTGTTGTAAGAGTGGCATTAATATTAATGTTAGAGCAAAACTACATTAACTTCCATCCTGTGAGTTGTCATGGAAAAATGTGTACCTGCAAGCAGTGTAGGTGCATTAGTGTTAGAAAATATGTTGTAGGAGGTGATAGAACTGTTTATAGCAAAGGATTTTTTAATTGTGACAGTACTGGTGTGGTGTATCTTGTGACATGTACCTCATGTTCATCTTACTATGTGGGTAAGACTGAGAAAGGACTGAGGGTCAGAAAATATCAGTACATGTATGCTGTAAGAAAAATGATAACAACAATGCTATGGCAAAACACATTCTTGTTTATCCGAATTTTAATATGTTTCTCTTTATCATGTTGGAGAAAGTTCGATACTAGGACAGAGTGGGTGATTGGCAAAATAATTTATTTAAATAAATGAGCTATTTTGGCAAATAAAATTAGCTGCTGATAGACCTCCAGTGTTAATTGATTGTGTCCATTAATTGTGTTTTAAAACAGAAAAACAATAGAGTGAAATAATCTTTACTGATGTTTCTTAATCACATGATTTTTGTGTATTCTATACATATTTAATTTCCTGTGTGTTTTGTCATTCTGATGTCTTTTTTTATTTAGATAAAAATTCTCAATAAATGTTATCTTGAATTAGTCGTGCATATCTAGACTGTTAGTATTTTTATATACTAAAAAACAAAAAAATACCTTCATTACCCTGCATGGCTATTATGAATAGCCAAAGGGGAATGTTAACACTGGAGTCAATCCAAGTCGTATTTTGTTTTTGGGACTATGAACATTTACTAGCAGAATGCTCAGAATAATTGTCTCTCCACTGTGGAGAAAAGGGTCAGAGAAGAAGATTGGGAGTAATAAAAGTACTGGAAAATATTTCTGTTGATTGTGAGCAGAATGACTGGACAGGTGAAGTACATAAATAATATGATTAAATTAAATTAAATCAGTGTTGAATAAAAAGAAAATAAAAAGTATATGAATGTTGCTATAAATGTCCTTGATGAAAATATTATAGAAGAAAAGATGATAGGATAGAATTTGGTAATACTATTTTAAATCAGAAGTGAAGATGTACAGAAAAAAAAACAGATTTCTGATCTTTGAAAAATGGAATTTGTAGTGAAGGGAGATCAGTTACTAGTGCTGAGCAGGAAAAGATGAAAAATAGTACTGGATAAATGGTTAAATGACAGTAATAGGAGAAGACGAGTTAAGAAAATAAAAGATAATTTACATGATGTCTGTTTTAAATAGTTTAAAAATAATTTAAGGATGCTTGTGATATTGAAGTATTATGAAAAATACAAATGGATATATACTTTGAATGATCTAAGATTCATTAGTTTATAAAAAGGAAACCATTTCAAATGCTGTGGGTAATGAGTGGTGGTGAGTTCTTGTTTAGCAGAGTTGCATTTGTACATAGTAAATGCAGAAAGGGTCACAATGGTTGATATTACAGTAAAAAGGGTATGTTTATAGAGATATTTTATTATATAGTTAAACTAGTAATTTTTTGTAGAAAGAGTGGAAATGTTCTCTGAGATTAAGGTATATGTGTATATAGAAACAGATATAGTAATGATATGAGTTGTTTATTGTAATTTTTTTAAAAGATGAAAACTGTAGGAGGGGTTATTAAGTGAAAAGACCTGAGTTTTAGGATAGCATGAATATAGTAAAAAGAAGAGAATACACTTTTAGAAGTGGAAATGTAAAACAGAAGTAGATTATGAATTGTATTCAAGCACTTTGGAAGAGTTCTGAAAAGGGGTGTATATTTTTTTCAGATGTAGCAAAATGAAGTACTTTGGGACAGAGGACAATAGTATTAAAATGGAAAGCGGTATGAAAAGATGGGCAGGAGAGATGGGTTGTAAAGAAAAGAAAAACTTTCATTTATGGGAAGAATATGCTACTATGAATGAATGTTATGAAAGCAGTACATCCTGATAGGTGGAGTATACAAATAATCTAAAAGATTATGTGGTAGGTTAAAAATTATAAGAGTAAGAAAAGACAGTATGATTATATAAAGATTATAGGCTATGAAGACAACTTCAGAATAGTAGAATTTTAAATAAGAAGAGCAATCTTATCAGGAAAGTTGAAAGAAAATAAAAGTTGTGACAAGAAGAAAATTTTTCTCAGGGGCAAAAAAAGAGTAATGTATACATTTGCAAAGTGTTGAATTTATGAATGAATGGAGGTAAGAGCAAGTGTTATCATGCATGGGGAAAAGAGATGTCTGGTGTTTAAAGAAAAAGTATAAGAAAGATTACAGAGAAATAATAGAATTAAGCATACAGTGGATGAAGGATGAATATTAGCAAGTAAAGAAAGATGAAAAAGCAGTAGAAATGCAGGAAAGTACATTCTTGAGTAAAAGAAAAATCAATTAATGGACCTAGGCAAAATTAAAGATATATAATGATGGCAGCAGCATTATATGAAAGGTAAGAGAGACAAAATCTAACCCATTTGGTTAAGATACTAAGAACTGAAGATCTAAGAATGACTGACTTAAATAAATGGTGTAGAAAGGGAAATTAATGCAATATACATAAAAATAGTGATATCGTTGGAGCTGATGTAAATATGTGATAGGGAAATTAAGATTGGAACCTTAATGCTGTTTTAGGGGAATGATAGTGTATATTAGATGAAAATGTCATTATGTAGGTTGAATGGAATGTTAACTACATTACATGCAAATTTACTTCCTGGGGTAGACAAATAGGATTTGATTTTTTAAGAAGCTGTGTAATAAGTAGAAGACATTTCTTATCATATTAAATTAATGGTTTAGAAAGGGAATTAAGGATGAAAAGAGAACATGTATGTTCACTGAATTAATGTTTCCTCGAACGGCTCTAAATTAAATATTAACCATCAAATTATATTTTTACAGAACGGGCATATCTTCAAAAATGCAATCATCAAATGGCCATAGTTAGCCAACATAAGCAAACCTCATGATAATACTTACTTACAGGTAACTTACCTATAACAAAACCTGCCCTTTCCCCAATTTAGTGCAACCTCGGAGTTGGTATATGTAATTAGTGGGGGTGTAGTACATCCCCCTGCATAAATAGTGCCTGGTGTTAACCCAATCCTTCTGTTGGGGGGAAGCTGTGCTCCCCACACCCCCACTAATTATATATACCAACCCTGAGGTCACACTAAATTGTGGAAAGGGCAAGTTTTGTTGCATCTAAGTTACTGATAAGTAAGTAGCACCTTGCGGTTCCTTTATTTTGGCCAACTATGGCCATTTGATGATTGTATTTCCAATGATATGCCTGTTAGGTAAATGTAACATATGATCGTTAACATTCAATTAATAGCCATTCAATGCAAGAGTAATTTGACGGCTGAACATAGACCCAAAAAGAGAGTACAAACAATGTTATGATACCTATGGAACAAAAGGAGTGAAACAAATTTGGGTGCTGTTCATATCTTAAACTGTCCAGATTTTTGCAAACTGTCCAAATTTTTGCCTCATATTTTTGGTCTATTGCTCATACAATTTGTGGTTTTCTGACATATCACCGGTATCATCTGATGACTGAAGTCAATAAATAATTACATACATTTAAGTTTCAGACTTCAAATCCTTCAGTAAGTGTATGTTAACGCAAATCCTGATACTCTAGAAACTTTCTAAGTTTCTAAGAGCAATATTTAATATCTGTACCTACTTTTGGGGCCTTGTACCCCCATTTTGTCAGGCTTTGTCCAGATTTCTTACACTAAGAGATATGTTAAGATAATAGAGTGGTAAATATCCAAATGGATAGGTGCCTGTGTAATTGACATGAGTGCCGGAACCATAGAACCAGGGACAGTGACAACCCCCCCCCCACTTTTACAGCTGCAAGACCTGTCGGAAAAAATTAATAAAGTGGAGTTTTCAGTCTAACATGGATTCACGCAGTGAAGTTAAACTAACTAAACTAGCTGTTCTTGTTCTCTTATTGCTCTATGTTACAGGACTTATGCTGCTGCTGTTCCATTGGTGCTGCCAGAATCGTGCCGGTAAGGAGAGTTTTGTTCTTTTATTTGCAGAAGTTATGATGCTCCCGTGAGTGTGTGTGTGTGTGTGTGTGTGTGTGTGTGTGTGTGTGTGTGTGTGTGTGTGTATAAAATGCCCCAGTTAGGTATACCTGGTAGTTAGTGTTACTCAGTTTCAAACAAGAGCCTAAATTATCCACCCATACCACCACTTGTGATTTAGGTAGTTGACTCCATAGCTCTCCACTGTCCATATTTTCACAGAATATTTGGCTCATACATTTGGTCTGTTCCTCTAAAATTTGTGTTTTTCTGGCAAATAAGTGAGAACTGAATTCACTAAATGATAGCTCTTAAAGTTTCAGTCTTTCTATCTTTCAGGAAACACATGGTAACACAAAACACTTTATTTTAGCAACTTTCTAAGATTATACAACCAATATTTAAAATGCGTCCCTGGTTTTGGGACCTTGACCCCCCCCCAGTACATTTTGGCTTTTTCCAGATTTCTTGTGCTGTGAAGTTGAGAGATTTAGTTCATCGTCAAGTAGATTTTACAAGGAGCTGAGAGCTTCAGGGGAAGAGAAGTTTAATGCTACTTATGCTAAGTTGTTTGCATTGTTAGTAGCACAACAGGTAGCATACTTGCTTTTGATGCATAATACTGTGGGTACTACTCTAACAGTATGGAGATGGATCGCTGATAATGTATCATGTTGTACTTTAATGGGAGTGGATGCTACAGTCCTATGATGTCCTATTTTGGAGGAGTTGCTTGGTAACTATGAACCCATTATCAGTTTGCCATCCATTCCCCATTGCAAAATTACTGTCTTATCATTTTTTAATGTAGCATAGGCAATTTATTCTTCAAGGGCAACATGCACTTTATTTGTAGATAAAACAATGAAATATAAAGTTGTTTGCTAGCAGCAAAATCTTCATTAGTTACAGATCCCTTTAATTTGGAATTATTTAGATTACTTACTTCTGCAGAGATTTTGCATATTTACTGATATTGGTGGATTGTAACGACAGAAATTTGAGTGGCCTTTTATGGTTGAAATTTTCTGAAATAGGTAGTTTTGTCATTATTGGTTCATACATTTTGTTTCATTGTCACTAGAAGACTGTTCCAAACTACAAATTTAAAACAGATTCGAACAAGTGGTGCTGTATTATACAATCAGGGTAATGTAATCTAAAAGGAAGGTGAATCAAAGAACGTATATATGCATGCTTGCTCACAGGAAACAGGAGATCAAAATAGGGGAAGAGACCAGTCACCAGTGGTGTCCCCCAGGGTTTGGTGCTAAGAGGTTTTCTGCTTGGCATATACATCTCAAATGTAAAAAGAAATATCAAAGGGCTTTGGCCGACCAAGTTTGAGATGACTGCAAGCTAGGAGTGGTTATTGAATCCCCAGATGACTTAACCATCATGCAGGAAGGTTTGTCCCAAACAATAACTGGTGCCAGAATCATACTAAACTCCAAGAAATATCCTTTGGGAAGTCATCTACACATCTGCACAAAAGGTCTATCTATTAAAAATGGTTTCAAAGATAACTTATCATTGAGGCCATGCCCCTTATCTGCAGCTAGCTTTATTATCCACCTAGCTTCTGTTCTCTCTGTTTTATTCCTAATATTACCATTTTTAATAGATAGACCTTTTGTGCATTAAATTAGATAGTAAGTTTTTATGTGTTTTTATGTGTGTTATTATATGTATTTTTACAAGTATTTTATATATATATATATATATTTATATTTACATACAATTTTTAATATATACAAAATAGTTTTATTAGTTGTTTATAATTTATGTATATATTTAATGTGAGTTTATATATACTTATACATGTATATATATATATATATATATATATATATATATATATATATATATATATATTCCTTTCTCTATACCTTTAAAAATGAATGAGGTGATTTGATGTGGAACACATGTGATATTGATGAGGTGTCAAAAAAACACCAGCTTGCTGGAAAGCGGCAATAAAGGTTCCACAGATCCTCTGATGTTCACCACCTAATATTTAATCCACAACAACACAGCACACAGGTCTACATAAAACGTAACAACATGAAAACATGAAAACGAAGTGTTTAGCGCTTTCATCTGCTTATGGCAGACTTCCTCAGAACAACTCTTGTTTACACATCTTCAGTAGTTGAACAGTATTTGGTGCCAAAAACTGTTATAAAATTTTAAGATTTAAAGGCATATACATAATTATATTGCACATCCCTCCATACTAAAATTATTGCTTGTACTAGGGATTTAAAATTAGTATTAGTATTAGAAGTAGAATTAGAACCTGTCTTGTCCATTTTTTTAAAAAACTACTATGATATTAAGTTCTATTATAAAAGCATATGTATATATGAACAACTACATAAAATATATACATTATGAAATATCTCTCTACAAATACTTATACATTGTACTAATAAATAAATAATAAATAATTATATACAATATAAATGCAATACAATACTGTATAATGTATAGATAAAATATAAAAATGTAATAAAAAATTATTATTAATTATTAAAAAATTATTAAATTGTAATGTTCCTTTGCATTAAATGCTTTCTATTTCATGAATGGTAATAAGTGTCAAGTAGCATAAAAAACCTTGTTAAACCTTATTTCCTACCTACCTATGCGTCATGTTTTTAAAAAAGGCTTGATGCTAATGAAATCATTCAAACCTGGTTTTCTTGTTGCATCTGTAAGCATCTGCCACCAACTCTCTTTACATGCTAAGTTATTCTTCCAGTCTCCTCCTCTGGGATTCAAAAATTCCTGATCTATGATAGAGAATAAAAAAGAGTGTGTGTCCCCAGTTTCTTTGATGTGTCTATACAGGGCATTCTTCTGATCTTTAGTTTTAATTCTATAATTGTGTTCATAAATCCACTTATTTAACTTTCTTTCAGTCTTCCCTATGTAGAAGGCTGGACAGGATTTACATAATGCTATATATACAACCTGTTTGGTATGACAACATCCTCCCTTGCTCTTGATCTTAGTATAGTTCACATTTTCTAATCTTATGTGTGATGTTGTATTGATATATAGACATTGAGAACAATTCCCACATTTCCTAGTGTGTGTGTCAGTATTCCTATTGTTTTTTTCTTTTCCACCTGTCTTCTCTAATAATTTCTTAATGTTGGGGGCTGTCCTGTATACTATAGTTGGTTGGTACCCTAACTTTTCTCTGGTACCTTCGTTCACTGTGATGATGTCCCAGCATCTCTCCACAATTTCTTTTATAAAATTCACATAAGGTGAATAGGTCAACACACAAACTCTTCCTTCCTTATAGACCTTGTTTACATCCTTTTCAAGTAAAACTTCAGGTCTACCTAATAGTGGGATATATTTGTGGTTCCATTCGGAGCATACATATTTTATAGTGTCTTTCAATATCTCTGTCAGATATCCTCTATCCTTAAATAATTTGTATATGAAAGACATCTCACTTTCCATATCATTATAAGTTGATGACATTCTTGCTCCCCTTATGCACTGTCCTTTTACAATGTTTTTAAAAACATATTTCGGGTGATTGCTACTATAATATATATAGTCGTTGGAAAATGTTGTTTTTCTATGCACTTTGGATGCATATCCATCATCCTTCTTATAAATAAATGTATCCAGGTACGAAATACCATTATCACTTACACTGTGCGTAAACTTCAAAAATTCAGTGGTGGTATTAATATATTCTAAGAATTTCAATATATCTGCCTTATCACCCTTCCATAAAATAAAAATATCATCTAAAAACCTGGCATAAAATATTATATTATCCTTGTATATACTGTTCATTACATATGTATTCTCCCATTCTAACATTACTAGGTTCGCAAATATGGGTGCACATGATGCACCCATTGCCACTCCCTTATTCTGTCTGTATATCTCACCTTCATATGATATATAATTATGGTCTAAAATCAATGACATCATATCCATAACCGTTACAATTTTGTCCCAAGTTAACTCTGAATATGTTCTCAGGCTATTGCAGAAATATTCTAATCCTTCTTCCTTGGGTATACAGGAAAATAAATCACAGACATCTATCGTCACAAATGTATATTCTTTATTACATACCTGTGGAGTTAGTTTTCTTAAAAAATCCCAAGAATCTATCATCAAATGTGGTATGTTTTTATAAATATTTTTGACCCATTTATCAATAGTATGTCCGATGTTGAATGTCTTAGATTTTGATGAGGTGTGCTATTGGTGCCTTCTGAGTATTTAAATGCAATGAGTTTCTTGTATTATGTTAAAGTCTGATGAAGCGTTCTTTGTAATGTGAAAGCGCTTACTTTGTATGAAATAAAAGGTTATTTCTCTACTCTCATCTACCTGGTTTGCTTCGATAGTTGTGGCGTATCTACCTCTTCTATTTTGGAAAGTCATAACAAAGTCTTTCTATATTGCACAGCTTATAAACAAATTGATTGTGACTAAATCTAGACGTGTTATTGTCCCACTTTACAAAGCCCTCATTAGGTTAATCTTTTTGTATAATGCTCACTTTGGCATGTATCTGTCCAGACCCATGAAACAACTGGAATACCCACAGAGATACCTTACTAAAAGGATGTATGTCCTAAACAGTAGGTCTTGCATGGTCCACCTTAAAGATTTATCACTATACTCAGTATCCTACAGAGTGCTTAGAAGTGACATGTCTAGCATACAAGGCATACTCTGACCTAATACAGATGGACCTACTGAACATCAGCTAGTCAAATGGCATCAGAAATACTCAGTCCAGGTATCTAAACTGAGTGTTGTAGAGAGATGGATACATATCCAGAACAGGCTATCCACTCAAGTAAAACAAAGCTCATCCATGTCCATACTCAAATGCAACTTGGATCTAAGGATGGGTAATAGAAAATGTACTCCAGGATTACCCCTCATGCCACTAATGGATAGAGGCAGTTCCTAAATGCTGCATCCCTTACATGGGTCCCCTCAAATTATCTACAGTGTGATCACATTTATTCTCATTAGGGCTAATATACAATTATCAGCCATGGGATAGGTAAGACCAATCAGGAAATGTTAATTCAAGCATCAAAATGGAAATTGGCTAAGCTTATAATGTCCTACAAGTAAACCTATGTTGTGGTAGTAAATAGTTTTAAAAAATTGCCCTTTTTAGATCACTAAGTGCCCCTGTCACCCCCCCCCCCCCATCTTCAACAGCTTCCAGCACGTCTGGTAATTGACTGAATAAATTACTTAATATGTGGTTTTATTTATTAAAGCACTTAAGATAGACCTATTGAACAACATGTTAAAAGTAGTTAATGTAATTCACCTTTATTTAAAGTCAGTGAAAAGAGATGCAGTTGTTTAACTTTTATAGCCACGAGATTCTTTTGGAATAAACAGTGCTTGGAACTTTGTGTAGTCAATACTCTTCTTGGATCAACAGAATAGTGTGTGCTTTGCACTGTTTTCAGCATTTTCTGGTTACTGATAGGAGTGCATGTTCAGAGATTATACTTTACACTGCAAAGTGTCACAGATGGGTCCTGTCTCAGAACCTGAAGGCAGTGTTGGGCAGGAATGTGACTTAATAAGCTGATGGAGAATGGTCTCTATACAACTGACCTTCCTGTCTAGTATCTCCCCCAAAAGCTATGTCACCTCCTCTTGCACTGCTACTAGCAAGTATCACTGTACCAACCTCTAGTGTAGGGCCACAAGAAACATGTGGTGCAGGTAGAGTAGGAGGTGAGGCGGCAACTCTGACTGACTGGGACCCAGATGTGCTGGATGTCTCTAGCAGTAGTGTTGCCAGAGGTGCTGTTGCTGCCACCTGTGGGAGGATGACAGGCCATGACAGTGTGGACAGTGCAGGTCACTGATTGACTGCATATAATAGCAACAGAAATGGAGAGACATAAAAAAATGAATGTATAAAACAGAAGTGACAGTGTCAGAGGGTGGGGATAAGAGACATAGAAACAATGTAACTGCAATCTAAACTATGTTCATACTCATACCACAGTGAAGGAAAATAAGCTTTTAATAGTAAGACCTATACAGTTATGTCTTCAGATTGTTTTGTCTATAAATAGAAAAAAATCACAAATAGATTTTATCAGCTACCATCCTGAGCTGCTGTTATTGATTATGAGGGGGTTAATGGGTATGGTTAGCCTCCATATACAGACAATACATTTAAGGTTATTTATTTTACCGTAATGACCAAATATATATAAGTTAGTCATATCAACTGAAACAGTTATAATGGATGTTATACATATTTTGAGAAGAGTTGTATTAGTCATGGTTCTAAAGTTATAACAATATTGAATTCGTTCGATGACTTCAATTTTAATGAATATGAATTTGTGCCTCTCTTAGAAAGTGCGAGAAGTCAGTTTTATTGTTATGAACATAAGGTCTCAGACTTCACATGTCTATAGAGCATAACGACATGAATGATATCTATTTTATGAGCATTATTTATTTATTTATTCATATTAATATAAAGTTGATCATTTACATAATCATAAAAATAATATATATCTATTTATATATATGATAGCTTAATGTTTTATATTTAATATTTTAAATGAAAGTATCATTCAATGATAAGCGTTGAATGTATATGTATATATCTTGATGTTTGTACAAGCCACAGATCGGTTATTACTTGTCTTTGATCTGATCGAACTGTTTGAGGAATTCTAAGTCAAATGTCAAGGTTAAATTTATGATTTTAATTGTAATTTACTAGAAATTTTAGTATGTGACATAGCAGCACAGCATTATAGAAATTGGCTAAGGCTTTATAAATCATGAATTATTCCTCATCTGTTAGCAGCCTGTGAATAAGTATTGATCGTTTTATACACTTCCATTAAATTTAACATCTTTTATACAGTTACGAATGAAGATTGGTTATGCTGGTGAAATTTGATATAATTATTTTTACAAAGGAAGCAGCTTTATGCTTGTTTAATATTATAACAGATGACCGGAGATGAATGTCTTTTAAACTAAAAAGGTCTGTATAACTATGACTGAACAAAGGCATCTGCTAAATGTAATTCAATATAAATATCCTTCAGGTTAATTTAAATGTATATTAGTGGAAAGATGGATTATTCTATAAGATGAAATAATGCTGCAAATGAAGCATCATGTTCCCTTTATTTTATGCTGGTAATTATATGTCTAATTGAGAAAGCTTTGTCATAGGCTAATGATTATTTTAAAAGGACTAGCACTTTGCGATACAATTGAGATCTGAAGAAGCGTGCGCATTCAGCACGTGAAAGCGCTTATCTTTTATATCGTTTTATTCAATAAAAGCACTTGAACTTCTCGTGGTGTGTCCAGAGGTTTACATTCTACAATTGTTTTGTCTATGTAATTACCTTTGTGAGTATGGTGGTCTACACCAAATGCCATTGTCATGTGCAGTCTGACGTACGAGCATCATTTGTGGTAGAGATTTGTCAGGGCAGCATATCTACTTGTGTCCAGTGATTCTCTTGCAGGTTTCAGAATAACACAACTGTAAATATACATGAGAAATATACTGATCACGCACTAAAAGTGTCAATCGCAGGCTGTACACATTGGACAGATACATTGACTGTGTATTGTGAAGTTGCCAACCAAGTAATTGTGGCTAAGACATACATATAATCCTTGTAGTGGTACAACAATATCAATGGGATTGCACACACATAAAATTATTCCATAATAATAGCATAGATTATGTATATATAGAGACAGGATGGTTTTAGGTTCAATCCTCCAAAATATCTAACAATATCAGTGTACTTTTCCACCTACATGGGGTGGTATGCAGAAACAAAAGTCTAACATCTCACAATCATACTAATTTCAGTAATATAAACCAGTGCCGAGAGATGTAATCCTGCTGTATAAATGTTATATACCATTAGTTTTAATTGCTGCAACTGTGTCAAGGTAAACACTCATTTTTCACAACAGCAGCTGTTCACACTCAGGGCACTCTCTTACATGCTCAAGTCTGTCCATTTGTATCTCCCTGTTCCTTTAAATCTCTGAAGGGTTGGAGGTAAAGAGCAGAATGAAAACTTATATAATGTCATGCACTGGCAAGGTGTGTGGATATATAAATTCTGTTATACTTAACAGTACGGAGGTGCTGATGGTTGTGCCTTAATTTCATACTCCCACTGGCCGCGGATGGCAGACTTATGATGACCTAAGTCACTCTAGTGATGACAGTACTGTTTCCCCATGTATGGGATGCCAACAGTATGGGTGACAGTCATGGTCAAAGAATTCCAGACATCAGCCTAATACCCTGACATAGTATAACCCTCCTGCAAGACCCTGGTGTTGTAATGCTTACGGAGGATGTCCAGAAAAGTCATGACCTCCTCCTCCTCACACCACCTCTGTGCTCTAAAAGAAGCACTACTCTCACCTTCTCCTGCCATACTTATTTCACCTTCAAAGATCTCAGGAAAACTGGCAGACACTTGGTGCCCAAATCATTTCTCACACAGCCCATGCTTTGTGCAATGATGGCCACCAAAAGGACTAATTTGCGTGTTGGATGCCCATATACTAAAATATAGGTACTGTATTAGTATGGTTCTGGTCACACTTTAAGGTGTGAAATATGGCAGTCCTGCATCCATTGCTGCTGAGAATATGTGCAGAACAGCAATCCCCAGCATCAGATGGTTAATTAATAACATGACATTTAAATCTCTTAACCTTGTATCAATAGACTGTGGAATCTCACCTCTCATAATGTTGAACAAATGGTCAACATGTGGAACACTTAACAGGCTAACATGTTAAACTAGGAAGGTCAACACATGGGTAACTTCTATCACGTTATACTTATAAAATGTTCTTTGTATGAATTATTGACATTCCATGTAATTTACCTTGGATATCTGCTGAAAAAAATTGCCAACACTTGAGTGGGTGACAGGACCCCATCAGTGTAGAAATGCAAGGAAGATGACTCTTTAAAACTTAAATTGAGGAACATTCCTCAGAAAGAGGTACACTCGAGGGGTACGAGCATAACAATTTCCCTATCCCTGTAATCTAGGCTTCCCATATGTGTACAGAGTTGACCTCAGGTGCTCAGGCATGTGCATGGTGTTGTGTAGAACTCCCTACAAAATTTAACAGGTTTATGTATTACACAAATCAGGTGTACAGAAATAAAAATAACAAGAGCCTAATTGGCATACTCACTATGCTGGGAGGGGATAATCTACATAATATAAGCATAACAGGAAACGTGATGGCATATCTTGTCATGGAAGATGCATTTTTTTCTTTGAACCTTGCTTCTTATTGCCTCAAACACTTGATGCTACATAAGATTATCTACTTAAATAAGACCTGTAGTACATTTCACAGCTCCTATGTACAAGAGTAGTTTTTTGTGTGTTATTTACTGTAAGGTCCAGAAGAACAGTTAGATGTTCATTGTATCTGCAAGTATTGGCCAAAGATCTATGAAGGGGCACATTTCAAATGTACTGGCTATAGTAACATGCAAACATTACACAGAAGGTTGTAGCGGGAACCTATTACGAGAGCGAAGATTCCTTTCAGCGAATATGAAGACATCGACCCATATTGCGCAAAGTACGTAAAATGTGAAAGTTCAAAACAGCGAAGTTCAAAATGTCAGTTTGTTTTGGATGGCCCATCTGTGGTATAGCTCCGTAAGGTAAGTGTCCAATATATAGGAATTTAGTGTTAGGATTTGGGTTAAGGTAAGTGCCTAGATAGGTAATGTACGTAAGAGTTAGTGTAGTGTTAGAAGTAGGTGTTTTTTAAATGTATGTATGTGTTTTATTTATTTTCTTTGGGTGTATGTGTGTAGGGGGAAGTGTGTGGTAGTTACGGACCTTAGGGTTAGGGAGGGGTTAAGGATAGTGCATAGTTAGTTGTATATGTGGGGTTTAGTATAGTGTTGGAGGTAGGGATTTTTTTTAAATGTATGTATGTGTTTTATTTATTTTGTTTGGGTGTATGTGTGTAGAGGAAGTGTGCGGTAGTTACGGACCTTAGGGTTAGGGAGGGGTTAAGGAGAGTGCATAGATAGTTGTTTTTGTGGGGTTTAGTGTAGTGTTGGAGGTAGGGTTTTGGTGCTTTAGTTTAGGTGATAAGTAGGGTTTGGTTAGTGTATGTATGTGGCTTATTTATTTTGTTTGGGTAGGTAGTATGTAGCGGGAGGTGGGGTTGGCCGACTATGACAGTTCGATATTTTTTTTTTCATGGTTTAGTGTGTTCGGGATTTTCGCGGTTCGCGGTATAGGGGTCGATGGTTTGGTATTCGCGCATAGGGTTTTTTGCTTTGGTAATATAGACCCACTGTAGCTGCATAAATGTGCTGTGCAACAGTGTAAACGTTGTGTACCTTAAGCATATGTGACTACAATGTACATCATTTCTACAAAGGTTATGAATAATGATCATGTACTTAAGTTGTGTGCTTATTAACTTACAGTCATGTGCAGGCATTTTTTGGAGGGGTGTTGTGCTTAGGACACAATAATGTCTGACATTCAGGTAAGAACTGTTTTGCAGATATAGCACACAGTGTCAGGCTGTACTAAAGCATAGCAGATAACCTAGTAGTCCAGTATTGCTATTAGGATTTCTAAGATCAATGTAGGTCCACAACTGTTAATTCCAGTATTTTCAGTTCCAGTGGAGCTATGCCTAAGAAATGCCACAGACAGCCTCATCCACCAGCTCTTACAAATAGATGTTTACCATACCTGCAACAATCCCTGCCACTGTTCACTACCATGCACTGCCTGAACATGAGCATCTGGCTGTATACAGATGCGCCATCGCTGTGCAATGCTTAAACTTTTTTGAACAACTCTGCCATGTTTTTATGCCTTCTTATATGCCGCTCTTCATTATGCTGTTATTAGCATATAACTTAGCCAGACAGGTTAATTTGTCTGGCCACGTCATGTAGTGGGTTTTCTGAAATGCACATACCGTGTCTGCCCCCGCTTATCAGACAAAATTGCTTAGCATATTGTGGTAACATTTAATGAATTCTACCCAATGTTTATATATGCTGTCAACATCATGCCATTTGGAAAGAGTGAACAACAATTTTTCTTTCTTTTTTTTTTTTTTGCTTAGATTGTTAGATTGTAGTTTTTATTCAGTAAGACAAATAATTGAATCAAGCACAGCAGTATACATTTTTGATAAGTTTTAATAATTTTTAGATTAAAGCTTTAATTTTTATTCAACTTCACAAGATCATTGTGTTTTGGCGTCTGAAATTTATGTTTGCATGTTTTTTAATGAATATATTAACTACTAAGCCATCTTCAACACAAACTTCCAAAAAAGTTTGTAAATTTTCATTTTTACCGCACTAATGTCAGCATGGGTACAATACTGATTTGTGGTAACATAGATTACCTTTTTGTTTAAGGTTATGCTGTGGATATTATAGGTTTCATCTTTGCATGGAAATGTCACTGTTATATAACTTAGAGATGTTGTTTTCCATTATGCAGCATTCCTGAGATAAATGAATTATACAGTTGTGACGCTAGTGTTTTATTTGTAACAAATAGTATGTGATGAGCACTGTTAACATAGGGCAATGCAAGTTTTTTTTTTGGTATAAGTTGTTGATGCATCCAAAAAATTAAACATTTGTCTTTACCAGTCAAGTAAGTGAGACTGTTAAAACTGGAGTACAGTAGTTTAGAATAAAATTAATAAAACTTTTTTTTTTTTTTTTGCTGGTGAAGTCAGATTTGACCACTAGCACAATGTTAACTGAAGCAGAATATTATATGCTGTGGCTATGTAAGAACAAATATCACAGACATTTTTTTTTCCTTTTTTTTTTGCCCATGTAGTTTTTTTGTACAGTAAAGTTGTATGTGTGGATAATGTAGCACATATCTGTAAAATGCTGTGTGTGTGTGTGTGTGTGTGTGTGTGTGTGTGTGTGTGTGTGTGTGTGTGTGTGTGTGTATATATATATATATATATATATATATATATATGTATATAATTTGAAAATGGAGTACATTTATGCAGAAAATCAGTCTCACTGGCTAATGAAATATATGTATTTCATCTCTGGAAAAAAGTCAGTGTATGATTTTTTCACATGATTCTTAGTGCTACACATTTGCTTTCTCATTCTTTTCTCTTCTTCTTATGTCAAGGAGGCTTCACTTTCTCTGTCTGTGATATCTACCATTCTATGAACTAGTTCTTGTGGTTTTCAACTAATACCTGTTCTCTTTGGTTAGCATTCCATATTCTTTTTCTATGTATTTGCCTTTTTTCTTTTGTTGACTATCAACTGTTTCTCACTTTCTGAAAATGGGTATAACTAACATGGACAGCGCCTCCATAAGTCTCCTCAGTATGCATATTTGTCTTTTTATTTACGTTTTGTATTTCATGGGTTGCCTTTTTACCTTTAGTTAACATCTGCAGCAATCCAGTATTGTATTAATTATCCTATGAGTTTAGCTTCAGTCTGTACCTTTTTTCCTCCCCCTCCTGACTGCTATTACTACTTGGATATAGACAGCCAGCTCTTTTCATTCAGTATTTGTGCATTTTCCCTTTTCTCATTGTCCTACATACTGATTCTGCTTCTCTTTTCATTTGTCAACATCACACCTTGTTCTTATGGCTCTGGAATTTACTATTAAAGTTGCTGCAGTTACTGTCCTTTACATGTCACTCATCTTTTTTCCCTGCTAGCCTTTAGCAGACTCACTGGCACCGCAATGTTGTCTTGGGGCCTTTACTCTTAGGCCTTGTGCTTCACAGGACAGGAGTCTCCTCCCATCTTCTGATTGGTCATCTCCATTCATTGTACAGCTTGCATTCAAATTTTTGTAGAATTGGCAATTTCCAGGTCTAATCTAATAGTACTGGTTTAACTGAAATTGTTCATACTTGTATGTAATTGGGTGTTGAGTATGCAACCCATATATATAACAGTGTCTGAGGAAGATTGATTACATATGCAGAAGTGCTCACACAGCAATGCTTTTGTAAAGGGTTTGACTAGCCCTATATAAATATAGTTTGTTTTCTAAACACATTGTTTTCATATTGATTATTCTTTTAGATTTTTACAAAAAGTCATAGCTCTCAACTTTTCCTCTCCATAATGAACACTACCTAACATGGTATGAGCCAAATAGGAAAAATGTCAAATACTAACAACGTCAGCTAGGAAGCAAGTAGCATAGCTAATAACTGCTTCTTTATACTAACCAGACATTCACTTGATAAGTCAGTATGATTTGATGTTTTTTTTTACGGGTCCCTATTACGTTATCGAAAATGCATTCTATCAAATGTGTTTTCACCGAACTGTGAATAGCGAACTGGCAAAATAGCGAAGTGGCTTTTCAGTGAATTTTTTCCCTGGGAAAGAAGTCACTTGGCCGCTTCGTTAGTTTGCCGTATTTTGCACTGTAGTGCAGTCTCGGAGTCGATCTCACAGATTCCCTTATCTGGTATGGCTCCCGAACGTAAATGTGCAATAGTTACTGACCTTAGGGTTAGGGTGTGGGTTAGGGTGTGGGTTAAGGTGCGGGTTAAGGTAAGTGCATATCTAGTAATGTATTTAGTGTACACTTTAGGATTAGAAGTAGGTTTAGTTAAGTGTATATATGTTTACTTTTTGTGGGAGGGTTAAGTTAGGTGGATATATATTTTCAACAACTGTTTACTTTTTTATTTTGGGTTAGAAGTAGGGTTAAGGTAGCTGTGTATCTGTTTTAACTGATTACTTTTTTTTTTTTTTGTTAGAACAGCGATTTCTTTTCCTCGGAAAGAAATCGCTGTTCTGAGCTGTCGATATTTTCAGCTTTCAGGGAAATGGGGTCGATCATTCATCGTTCGCTGTTTTCAGCATTCGATGACATGATATAGATCCTTTTTTATCATAGAAATCTGTTAAAAATTCCTTAATTAGTGTGTGGGTCACTCTTTCAGTGTGGAAGAGAGTCCATCCACAAATCCATCCATAACCCCTTTTTCCCATGGGGTTGGGGTGTCACCTCAACAGTGACAATCATCTAGAGCCAGGGTTTACGCCACCAGGTAAGTAGTCCAGCTACGAGTGAAAAATAGTGAAACATGAAATTTTAAAAACTCATAATGAGGTACAGCTGAGAGGCATATTTGCATAAAGTTTTATTTTCTTGGTCTGTTTTGGTTCTAAATGCATGAGGGATATATAACGAAGAACATTGGTTAGATATTTTACAATCTCTATCATATACAATAATTTCCAGTATTGTGAGGAGTGTTTAATGGAAGCTGGAAGCCCATGCCCCATGTAAATATAAAGATTTTAACTGTTTGGGGGGTGTGGCCAAGATGGTGAGCAGTTAACAGCACTTTTTTTTAGCTCTGCTTCATTTTAACATTTCTGACAAGATTTTTTACTATAAAACTCAAATAAAATGTTTCAAAACTTGATGGATTTATAGTTGAACATCTGATGAAAGCTTTACTACAACAAAAACAAGTTTGAAACACTTAATTGCTTTTTCCTGTCAAGAAAGTAGAAAGAATTATCTCAGAATGAGCCACTCTAAGCCCAATGTACAGGACAGTACTATGAAAAAAAAACATACAGGGTGTACTAAGTAACATCAGTGAGTCATCTGTAAAGATAGATAAATTAGAAAGCAAAATAGACAACTCTAAAGACAAATGTAAAAAACAAGTTGAAGTGCCAAGTGAATCTCTTAAACAACAATCATCACAAATGTCAAGAATACTGATTTTGATGAATGATTACTTGAAAATGAGAATAACACTGAATTTCTTCAGAAACAAAACAACATATTCCAGGAAAAATAGAAGAAGAAGACATATCTAGAAGGAATAACATCAGGATTTATTGGATTTCTGAAAAGAAGAGGGAGACAATATGATTCATTTCCTTAATAACTTGCTGCCTAAAACTTTAAACCTGACTGAAGCTTTTTCTTTGGCATCAAAAAGGCAGAAAAGGCACATGGATCACTTTTTAACTCATCTTAAAAAAAAAAAAAAAAACACCAAGGTCAGTGATTGTATGATTTTTCTCAAGTCAAGATAAGGATTTGATCTGGAAAGCTGCATGGACTAATTATCCAGTTAAAATTAAAGAAAATACTATAAGATTTGAGAATGACTATTCAACACTAGTGATGTCAAAGATAAAGGCTTAAAGAAAAAAAAAGCACAAATGTGGACTTTATACAGAAAAATAAAATTGTAGAAAAACAGAAGAAATGGACTGCAATCTATCAACTTCTTTGAAGAGAAATGCAACAAAAGGTGGTGGTTAATACAAGGCAAAAACAGTAAAAAAAACGATGGACAAATGGAAATCACTGTATTTCATGGTTATGAATTCTTATTAATTTAAATAAGTGCTTGAATACTTATGAACAGGTGTTGAATATTACTTTTTACAAGTAAATCATTTATATCTTTCTTGCCCTACTTCTAATGGTTACTAATCCCCTTTTTAAAAGGTTAGAGTTTGATTCTTTGTAGCTATATATGAAATTGAAGCTATTTATTTTCATTTGGAGTTTAAAAGCTTAAATTATTCATCTTATTAAAAGTTAATCATTATTATGATGAAACATATGTTAAGTGGCACACTTTCTGATATCCTGGCACTGTTGAATAATGTACTATTAAACTTAATATAAGATGCAACAAATGACACTAAATAGGCATATTAAATTGCATTCTGGGTTTTTTAAATGTTTCAGTAGTGTACTATTTGTAGTATGTTTGACATGCAATAGCACCCAGGCAACACATGCTATGTTATAAACAAAGTATAATAAACATAGCTTTATAGCTTTTTTTATATATAGAAGTTACTATTGGAATGATATCAGATGATTAGAGTAACATTCATAGTTTTATAAGTTAAACATACATCACACATAACTGTCATTCTTTGAATGTAAGTTTATATGCTTTATTTTAAACATCTCATACAAGTAATGCTTGCTGAATCATTAAATGTTGAGTGCAATGGCTTTTTAGTGGTTGGGATACCTTGAGATGGGTTTTGTTGATTTTTTTTGGTGATTTGGAAGGGTTTGAGGGATTGATGTGTGGTGTGGAGGTGCTTGCATTAACTTGCAATGGTTTTTGCGTGAATTGTAACTAATGGACTGTTCATTTTCACACCCTTATCATGAAAAATAACTTGAAACAAGTTAGAGTCATGAGCACTTTTATGCTGCTGCGGGAGTTCAGAAATTCTAAGAACTGTCCAAGTTACTTTTTCTTGTCTAAAAGTACATAATCATAATATCTGATGCTGTCCTTTTCATTCTTCCTTACCAGTGGGTTTGGATCTGATCCTTGGATCCAACGTGGCCATATACACTAGACTTTGGATCCAGCTTTCGAGCTCCTCCGTCTACCCATAATAGTGTCTTCCATCCCCAACATCTCAGATCTCATTTGACACCATCGAGGTTATACATAGGTTCCACTCTCAAGCTGTAAGTGATTGTTTATAGAGTTAATTTTTTTTTTGATAGTTCTTCTATTACAATTTCTTCTCTTACTATAACCTTTTACTTTTTTCCTCCCACTGAGCATTTGCTGGTGTTATGAGTTAAGTGTTTTTTTCTTATATTTTCTCTTCTACTTTGGTAGTTTTTTCAAATACCATTGTTGGTATATTTTCTTTACCGTTTTATGTATTTGTAACATAATATAGATGGTATTTCTATTCCTGTTTCTTCCTGGTTTTTTGTTTTATTGTGTGGCTTACTCTAATGTTGCCCATTCTCTGCAATGTCAGAGAAACTGATAGGATTCAAGAATTGCACTTCTTGTGGCATAAGATCCCCAATTCAGATGGCCACAAGAAATGTGTTTATTGCTTAGGACCTGATTACCTCAATACTGCCTGTTTGGTATGTTTGACCTTTTGTCCCAGAGCATTAGCTAACAGGTGCAACAAACTGAAACTAAGAGGTCTCTTGCATGCTTCTTCTGGGGCTCAAACCCCCACCAAATCAGTAAAGTCTGTTTCTTCAGAAGAGAAAAAGAGGTGTCCACCAAAGTCTCCTTAAGCTTCATTGGAGCCATTACAAATGATAAAAAAAAAAATCTGACTGATTCGGATCCTGAACCCGGGAGCCTTCCTTTGGATCCTAAACACCTTTTGAATCCTACAGTATCTGCTCGGATAGTAATTTCTCCACTTTTTTCTCCCTCTTTCTCAGATCCAAAGGCCCCAGATCTGTGATCTAGCTCTGCCCACAGGAGCCACACTCTGGAGTACACCATTAAGCCAGTATCACTTTTCTTGCCAAGCCATATTTTCCGTACTCCATAGAAACTCTCTAGACCTTCATCGACAGTATTTTCCAGGTCTTCTAGGAGTTTGTCAGAGGTAGAGTTGGATAGAATGATGCAGAAATTTTTCTGGACTCGGGTCTAGATGAGGGTCTTGCCAGCTCCGTCCACTCCTGGATCCATGAGTGCACCTGCTAAGTCTATTATCTCTCCTTCTTCAATCTGATCAGTGGTTTCGAAGTCCCAGGATATGAGATCCCTGAGAGGTTCAGCATTGCATCTGAGGAAAATTTCTTCCTCTACTCTGACAGTGTCCTTGACTGATTCTGTTGTGATACCTTCAGATCATAGTCAGTCTGTGATCTGGGACATCAGCACTGGATCCAAGGGATTAGGTTCAGTTCCAGTTTTGCTGGATCTGTCCCTTCCTCTTGGAGCCTCAGCCATGGAAAGCTTGGATCCAATTCTCCCCCTGAGGCTCAGACCTGGGGACAGCCTCAACCTCAGAAGCTTCAGCTTTGGGGAGGGAAGAAAGAGATTTTCCCTGCTTTGGCTTTCAAGGTGGTAGAAAGGGCTTTCTTGCTTCACAGGCAACCATCTTCTTTTGTCTCAGATCCTACCCTCTTCCCATCTTTGGTTCCAGAGGACTTTTCCCCTTCTTCTGATACCTCTCCCAAACATCACACAGAGAAGGTTCCTTGAAAGAGGATGTGTAAGAGGAGACATGTAGACTTGGTCCTGGTGTCTCTCACATAAGACATTGATTTTGATGAGGACAGGGATCACCCAGATCACAACCTGATGACATCTCCTTTGGAGATATCCTTGAGATCCTCAAACAGAAGGGTAGTTGGTCCCAATCTCCTTCTCCTGAAGAATCAGTGTTTCTCAAGGGTTTTGGTTCTAGACCATCTACATCTTGGGTAACCCCCCCCCCCCCAGCAGATGAACTCATTGACTTGGTTTCCCACCTGGCTTGGAAGGAACCAGACACTGTCAAACCTATTCCCAAGTACCATGACAAAATTCTGGCCCCTCCTGCTGATAGACCTCACTGGAGCAAGGGGGTCCTAATAGATGCTATGGTGATGGCGGCAGCCACCAAGAAGGAGCTAGCTGAGCAGAGCACTTCTGTCCATCCTCTGAACAGGAAGTCCAGAGTGATGAATGGATTTGGAAAGTGAATGTTCACCTCTGCTACTTTCACACTGAGGTCTCTAAACTACTTGGCACATTTCACTCGGCTACAGAGAGATTTGACTATGGAGCTATCAAATATTCTTTTACAGTCCATGTCTGTTGAGAATTTCAAAAAGACTTCCTCTAAGTTGATCACTCTGCTATCCATTTCAAATGCATTGAGGTGGTTGATCTCCCATGATGTGGGTCACTCTGCTATCCATTTCATATGAAATAAGGAAGTTGATCTCCCATGCAGTGGAAGGTACCTTACGAGCAGCAGGTTCGGTTATAGTCATAAGGAGACATGCCTGGATGTAGCTATGCAATTTTGTGGAGCCCTTCAAGGCATCCTTTGTCAGTGCCCCCATTGATGGCACTTCCTTGTTTGAGACATCAGTTAAGGACATGGTTACCCACAGTGAACAAGAGGGAAAGACTCTGTCTGCTTTAGGAATTATGTTTCCTACCCTGAATGGACCTTCTCTACAAACCAGTGAGGTGGTAAGAAGATGTGGTTCTGAAAATCTCAGGGACCTTTCCAGGATTTGTGTAGAGATAATTCTTCCAGAGGCAGAAGAGGAAGTTTTGATGGTAGATGTTGCCCTAGAGGCAGAGGGTTCCACAGAACCAGGGCTTTAGAGATTCCTTTTCTGATAGGCTCTATCAGCACTCCTGAAGTGCTGCCTAACTGTCCAACTCTGGAGATAGTCGGAGGTCATTTCTCTTTGCTCCTAGACACCGAGACAGATACTACAAAAGATTCATGGGTATTAAGAATCATATCCGGAGGTTACTAAGTATCATTTTATTTTTGTCCTCTTCCTCCTGAAAAGAAGAGCCCTCCCAATGTTCCACCCAGTCAGAGGAAGGATGCAGCACAATAAATACAAAAGCTGCTACAGAAAAGAGGCATCCAGGAGGTTTCACCCAACTATATAGGATTCAGAACTTACTGTCACTTCTTTATAGTGCCAAAGAAAACAGGGCAGATAAGACCTATTTTGGATCTTGGATCTAACCAAGTTAAACCAGTATATAAAGAAGGCGAAGTTCCACATGGTCACACTTCCATCCATAGTGCCTTTTCTATGCAGGGATGATTGGATGTGCTCTATAGAACTCCAAAATGTGTACTATCACATAAAAATAGACAGACAATCCAGGAGATGTCTACACTTTCGGCTGAGAGCCAGTTATTACCAACTCAGAGCACTGACCTATGGACTCACCACAGACCCCAGAGTGTTTACTAAATGCTTGCCAGACATGGCAGCTCACTTGTGACTCGGGGGATTCCAGGTGTTTCTATATCTTGATGACTGGCTCCACACTGCCCCATCCAAGCATCAACTTTTACAAGCCGGGGACTACTTGCTCCATGTTTCTAACACTTTAGGCATTTCAGTAAAGTGTTCCAAATCAAATCTAGTCCCAGTACAGGATTTCATAGGGACTCTTTTTAACACTACAACTCAGCTGGCTTCCTTAACTTCTTCATTGCATCACATCTTTAAAACTTCATGTTTGGTCGATACTTTCTCACCCATTTCCTCCAGCAAGATTAGTACTAAAAGCTCTGGGATCAGTGTCAGCTGCCATTCATCTGGTACGTTTAGCATGATTCTTTGCACATTTTTCAATGGACCTTTGCAGTACTTGTTTCCATAACACTTACTGCAGTCTGTAAACATCATATTCTTTGGTGGATTCAGTCTGATGATCGTTTTCTGGGCAGGCCATTCTTCCTTCCATCCCCAGTTTCCACAGTGACCACAGACACTTCCCAACTGGGGTGGAGGAGCATTTCTTGGGAAAGATGGCCCAAGGTATGTGGTCCACTTCAGAGATCAAGTTGCATATCAATGTCCTAGAGATGAGAGCAGTCCTTCTAGCTTTGCAAGCATTTCGAGATGTTCTTCCTATAGGGATTATTGCAGTTCAAACAGACAACATATCAGTAGTCTGATACATCAACAAACAAGGAGGAACCCGATCTTATCCACTATGCAGATAAGGCATGCGGGCTTGGGAATGAGTGATTGCTTCAGAGCACTTTCTCATTGCATCACACATTCCAGGGAAAACCAGCACCCTAGGAGACATGCTCATCAGATCCATTTTGATGCCTCAAGAGTGGTCTCTCAATTGATTGGTAGCGAATATGATCTTCAGCCGCTGGGGCCATCCTTACTATGACCTATTTGCCTCACCCTTAAACAACAAGTGCAGTAAGTACTTATGCTGTGATCCATCCTCTGGGGAAGTCACCATTAGGCATGCTGATTCACAGTTACCCCAGGTCTTCTGTATGCCTACCATCCTATTCCTCTGATGCCAAAGTTCTTACAGAAACCAAAATGTTTGAAGAGCGCAGACCTCCTCATTTCCCCATTCTGGCCTCAGCAGATCTAGTTCTCCTTCCTGTGGTCTCACTTGCCAAATCCTGCATGGATACCAGAACCCAAGCAAGATCTCCTATCTTGCACATTGAGATTTCAACACCCCAATCCCCATGACAAGGCTGCTCTACTTCCAGTAATAGAAAGTTCAGTCTTTCTTCCCCATTTTGCGATATTATCTTGGCTTGCCAGAAAACTTCTATGAAGAAAGTCTACAAAAGCACATGGAAAAGATCTTCTATTTGGGGCTCTAACCAGAATATCAACCCTTTTTTAGCACCACGTTCATCCATTCTTCTTTTTCTAGCAACTCTTTTTAAAGAAGGAGATAGTTTCTCTGTGATTAAACTTTAGTTGGCAGTGATTACAAGTTTCCATTCTGGAAACAAATCTTTTTTCTCTGGCTTCATCCAGATTGTGTAAGGCCTCCATGAAAGGCATTTTTCTCCTCAGACCCCCCAATAAAGGATCCTTCTCCTTGGGACCTTACTGTGGTCCTTCAAGATTTAACTCAGAAGCCTTTTGAACAGGCAGACAAATGTGATATGATGTATCTTTCTTGGAAAATGATCTTCTTAGTAGCTGTTACTTCAGCTAAAAGAATTTCTGAGTTCCAGGCCCTATCTGTTAAGTGTCCTTGTATTGTTTTCCATAAAGACAAGGTGTCTCTGTGGATCAACACTTCCATTCTTCCTAAGATGGCATCTGAAAATAACATCAACCAGTACATACAATTACCAGTCTTCTTTCCAAAATTTATGAATAAAGGAGAATACATGTGTAATGCCCATGCACTGGTCCAGTAATCAAGGAGCCTCAATCCTCACCCCTACCACAAGTGAGTGGAGTGCAGATTGGGAAGGATAACAACTACACACACAGTAAAGTACAATTTCCCTTAAGAGCACACAGAAATCACAATCAGTCTGGGGATGGTTTTTCCCTTTCTCTCCAGATCCCCAATAAGACTCCCCACTGGCACAGCTATAGGGTTCAGATCCCAGCCAAGTAGTCAAGCCAAAACCTCCCGTACCCTCTCTGTCCAACCAGTGCTTTGTGTCCCTGCCAAAGTAGCTGACACACACACACTTTGAGTTTTGGTTTACATACAAACACACAGACACTCCTGGGAAAGGCTGGTGCATGTTCTCTAGCTATGTTCCCTCCTGCCAGGCTATAAGGTAGTAATAACTGCCACCAACTACTTTTATCAGCTACTAATAAAGCCCTGCCCAAAGGGTGACTGATTCCACTGTGTAATAATACTGTTATCCAAATAGTAAGTGTGACCCAGGGCTAAAGCTATTGGAGTGGCTTGGACAGTATCACCAAATACAGGCAATGTACTCTAAAGAGCTTAAATTACTTTTACACAAAACAGTCACAGTTGAAATGTTTACAAATATTTAATAATAAATAATAAAAACACAAGACAATACTTATTACTTCAACACAATGACATTACAGAGCTTAGAGATCACAAGACAATGCTTTAAAATAATACTGTAGAATATTCTGACATAAATATAGAAAACAGCTAAACTAATCTGGATAAATTTCTGTCTAACTCAAAGAGACATACTACAGTCTAAGATCCTACTTACAGAGCAAAGGCAGGGTGTTGTTGAGTCAAGGTTCAGACAAAATCCAAAATGCTCTCTCTTTCTCAAAATTTACATTTCTTAGTAAGCTGCACCTGGCCAGGAAGCCACAGCAATAAAATACGTTATACATGTAAAACCTTAGTAATTATTTCTTAAATCAAGACAATTGAAAGTATTTCCTGGCCCAGACATCCCGTCTCCGAGCATGAGATCAACCAGTCACACAGTGCTTTACGTATCAGCTTTCTTCCAGCAGAGTGCACTGTGGTTAAATTTTTTGAAGCTCAATACAATATATCGTTTAATTACAACATATAGTTCTCTTTACATTTGTAAACCAAGCCTTTGAATTATATTAATATTTGCAAATGATGTAGAATTATCTACAAAATCCTATCTAGCTAGGCTGGCCACTTTCACATATCTCCACCCCCCCTGAGAACTCAAGCTAGTTTTTCAAGTGACCCTTGAGAAACATTACTTGAGAGGGTTAGGTCTACCTGGGTATACTTTACCCCATTCCCTATCTTGAGAACCCATCTGCATTGGCTTTGTTAACCCCACTGCTGTGCTACACTGACATATCATATGCTTGCAACCCTAGGCTCCATCTTAGCAACTTGACATTTTGCTGGCTGGCTCAGTGTAACCATGTTAGGGGATTGTGATCTGTAAGTACCAGTGAATTTCCTTCCATACAGATAAGGCTAATATTTCTGCAGTGCCCACACTATGGCTAGACATTCCTTTTGTACAGCTGCATAGCATTCCTCCCTGGATTGGAGACTATGACTGACATAAACCACTGGGTGCTATTCTCCCTCTGAAGAAATCTAGATAAGAACAGCCCCCACGCCATGGTTCGAAGCATCCACCTGCACAACAAATTCTTTACTGTAATCTGGACTGGCTAACACAGGGAGTCCTCCCAAAGCTTCTTTAAGCTTCTGGAATGCCTGATGACATGCTGTGTTCCACACTACCTTATCTGGCCTGTTTGTCCTTTTCAGGTCTATGAGGGGAGCAGCTATGATACTATAACTGGGGATGAAATTTCTGTAGAACCCTGCTTGTCTCTAAGAATGCCCTCACCTGCTTTTTGGTAACAGGTGCAGGCCATGGCTGAATGGCTTCCACTTTTGCAGGTTGTGGCCTGATCTTAACACTCCCCACTCTATGTCATAGGTAGGAGACTTCTGCCATACCCACCTAAAAATTTGCTCGGCTTAATGGTCAACCCTGCCCTCTGTAGTCTGCCCAGCACCACCCTGACATGCTGATGGGGCTCTTGCCATGAAAAACTGTAGATGCCCGTATCATCTAGGTAAGCAAGGGCAGACCCTCCTCCTCCTTCTAGGAAGTGATCTACAATCCTCTGAAAAGTCACTGGGGCATTTTTCATCCCAAATGACATCTTTGTGAACTCATACAAGCAAAAGCAGTCACAAAGGCTGACTTTTCTTTAGCACTAGGAGTCAAGGGCACCTGCCAGTAACCCTTGGTAATATCAATGGTGGTAAGATACATAGCCCCACCCAGCTGCTCTAGAATTTCATCCGACCTAGGATGGAGTAAGCATTTGACTCTGTGTGACTATTTAATTTCCTGTAGACCAGACAGAACCTGGTGCTGCCATCCTTTTTTGGCACCAGCACCACTGGGGAGGCCCAGGGACTGTTGGACTCTTGAATTACCCATAGTTACAACATCTCCTGTATCGCCTTCCTCAGGGTCTGTTTGACTTTCTCAAGGACCCTATAAGGGGCATGCCTAATAGGCCTTTGGGGTCCTGTATCCACCTGGTGCTGCACCAGGTGGGTGCACCCTGGTTTTCCAGTGAACATGTCCCCAAACTCTTGTAACACTGCTCAGATTTCTCAAACCTGGGTAGGAGATAGCTGCTGGGATATTGCTACCCCTTCCACTGAGGTGTCAGTCTGAGCCTCACTGAAGAGATCAGTCACCAGATCTCCCTCAGATTCCTGCAATCCACTGCAAATACTCAGCACAAGGGCCTTCCTATCATGGTAAGGTTTCATCATGTTAACATGGTACAATTTGTGCTCCTGCCTCCTGCCTAGCAGTTTCACCATGTAGTTAACATCATTTGCCTTTCTTACCACCTTGTAGGGTCCCTTCCAAGCTGCTTGCAGCTTGTTGTGTCTAACAGGAATGAGAACCATTACCTGCCCTACAGCATACTCTCTAGCTCGAGCATTCCTGTCATACCAGAACTTTTTCTGTTGTTGGGCTTCTGCCAGGTTCTCTTGGGCCACGCCCATGAGTTCCCCGAGTCTTGTCCTGAGGTTTAGGACATATACCACAATAGACTCCATGTGGGATTCACACTCACCTTCCGACTCATCTCAAATTAAATCTGGAGGTCTCCTCACCCTATGCCTATACAGCAACTCAAAGGGTGAAAAACCTGTGGATTCCTGGGAAACCTCTCTGTAAGCAAACAACAGATGGGGCAAATATTTGTCCTAATCCCTCTTAAACTGGTCTGCAAATGCTCACAGCATGGACTTGGGTATAGCGTTTAACCTCTCAACAAGACCATTAGTCTGGGGATGGTAGGGGGTGGTCTTTAGGTACTTCACCCTACAGTACTTCCACAGATAAGCCAGCAGGTCTGACATGAAATTGGCACCTCTGTCAGTTAGTATTTCTTTTGAGAAATCTACCCTGCTGAATACCTCTAACAATGCATATGCCTCCTTTTCCTCCTCAATGGAGGACAAAGTCACTGCCTCAGGGTATCTTGTAGCATAATCTACTACCACTAAAATATACTTTTTCCCTGTGGAACTTGGGGTACTCAGAGTCCCCACAATATCCATAGTTACGCTCTGAAATGACTTTTCAATCACAGGCAAAGGCATCAAAGGAGCTCTCATCTTGTCTCTGGCCCTGCCTACCTTTTGGCACTGCTCACAGGTCCTACAGTACCCGGTTACATCTCTGGAAATTACAGACTAATAGAAGTTTTGCATAATAAATCTCTTTTTGTACATTCTAGTCCATATGGCCTGAAAAGGGAATATCATGGGCTATGGCTAGAAGCGCCAGACGGTAGGCTCTAGGAACTACCGACTGCTGTATTCTCTCACCTTCTAGCCCTACCTCAGGGTACCACCCTCTATACAGTAACCCTTTGTTGCAGTATACAGATTCCCTCTTCCCTTAAGAATCAGGTGCCTCACTAGCTACTGCCTCAGGCCTTGTAATTTAGCGTCTGAGAGCTGAGCTTGTCTCAACTCTCTCTTTGTAATCCTTCCCAGCTCCCTTTCCACAGGAAGTCTGGTGTCCTCTGACAGCAGTGCCTCACTTTCAGCCTGGGTACTACTGCTCACCTCTACCCTTGCAGTCACTCTGTCCAAGGGAACATCAGTACCCACAAGCAGCTATGGCTCACCTTCAGTCTCACTGCTACTGTGTAGCTCCCTCCCTGAAGTAACCACCTCACCAGTCCTGGCTGCAATTGTGCAGTCTGTCTGGGTCTCCCTCAGGCTACCAGACCCACATGCTTGTCTCCAAGCCTGACTGCGTGAACTGCATAAACACATGGTCCTGCCTCATCAAAATCCTTCCCTATCAGGACATCTGCAGGATGGAAGTTCGGTACACCTGTTGTCTCAAGACAATCTACTGTTGGCATTTTTCCTTTCCCACTTACTGGCTCCCTCACTTTTGTTCCCCACCTTGTCTGTATGGACATCTATATGCCACATGGCCACGCTGGTTGCATTCAAAACATATAACCCTAGTTCCTGGATGTGTACCTGGACTAGTGGCTTCCCTTGTTACTGGCAGATTCTGTTGGGGCAGCCTGAGCTGCCCACCATGAGTTTCTTTATACCAGTGAGCAGCACTGGGTGTCCCTTTCCTATGCACTGATGACCTGCTTGCTAGGTATAAGTCTGCTTTCTTTCCCAACTCATCTGAAGTAGCACATTGTCTATCAGGTAACCACATCCTCATGTCCTCAGGCAAAGTGTTAAGGGTTTGTTCCCTCACCTAAAGGTCTGCCAGCCCTTCAAAAGAGATTACCTGACATCCACTCACCCACCTATGAAAATAAGTGTTTAGTTCAGCAACTTATTCACACACGCTTTTATCTGCCTTGCATCTATGCTCACAAAATGTTTTCCTATAAGCTTCAGGTGTTAGCTTAAAAAGTTTAGCAAACAATTCTTAACAGCAGTATAATCAAACAATTCACAATCAGATATCTTGGACAACACAGTTACAGCTTTATCATGGATTAATGTGGTCAGGAACCGTACACAGATCCTTTGCTCAGCATCATACTTTTTACATACCCTCTCAAACATGTGAATGAAATATAAAAATTATCCCTTTCTGTAAGCTGTGGAAGAAATTTACTGATATTTTATGCATCTGGGGTCCAGTTACTCCCTTCCCCATTACCTCCATGACTCTGGGAAAAAGTCAGCTTCTCCTTTTTATGCTGCCTCTTCCTCTCCTTCTCCACAGCTTCCATTTCCAAGCACCTGGTCTCCAACTCAAGTCCCTTTAGCTCCAGATGGATTTTTAAGTCCTCTGCAGAAAGGCTGAACTTTCCATTCTCTGAGTGTTGTACATCTCCACGGCTAGTCTGATTGTCCTCCTGATTGCTGTTTTCTGATGCAGCTGTGACCAAACCTGCAATCATGTCTGCCTTAGTCAGATTTCCATGCACCAGTCCCTTAGCCTGACACATCTCAGCCAATTAGCTCCTTGTCAGCTTGCAACACTCCTCTGCTGACTTGCTTGGCTGCTCTCCCTGACTAACTAAACTAACAAAAGAAATAAAACAATTGTGATCTGAACTGTGAATATTCACTGTGTGGCTGATTTAGAGTACTAAAACACCTTCAGTGATCACTGCGCACAAGTTACAGGAATTCACTATCCGCACCATTACAAGCCAATTAGTATGTGATGTGGCAAACTCACCAATCTCAAACAATTAATATTTGATGCGGATATCCCACCACTGCTAAACAATTAATATGTGATTCCCATGCACTGGCCCAGTAATCAAGGAGCCTCAATCCTCACCACTAGCACCAGTGAGGGGCGTGCACATTGGGAAGGATAACAAGTACACACAGTAAATTACAATTTCCCTTAAGAACACACATAGATCACAGTCAATCTGGGGCTGGTTTCTCCCTTTCTCTCCTGATCCCCAGTAAGAATGCCACTGGCACAGCTATAGGGTTCAGATCCCAGCTGAGTAGTCAAGCCAAAACCTCCAGTACTCTCTCTGTCCAACCAATGCTTCATGTCCCTACCCAAGTAGCTGACGCGCACACACACACACACACACACACACACACACACACACACACACACACACACACACACACACAAACTTTGAGATTTGGTTTATATACAAACAGACAATCCTGGGGAAGGCCGGCACAGGTTCTCCAGCTCTGCCCCTCCTGCCAGGCTATAAGGTAGTAATTACTGCCACCAACTACTCTTATCAGCTACTAATAAGGCCATTCCCAAAGGGTGACCAATTTCACTGTGTAATATTAGAACCGTTAGTCGGCCTTAGCGTGGTTTCAGTAGGTGGTGCGGACCTCGTATGTCGGTCCTTATCTTTGCGTTTTTTGCTCAAAACTGGAGTCGGAGTATCCGATGACATAATATAATTAAATTTTTTGCCAAAAAAGTGAAGGGCGAACTCTGCCCAATGCTTAATAGTGCATTTGTTGAATCTAGCACAAAAACGGCAGGCCGAGACGACGTGGTCTGGGCCCAAGTCAGGTATACAGAAAGAGTGAAAATCCTTATGCGGTATTTGCTTCCCACATGAAATGCAATTATTAACTTTGTCTGACATCGGTCTGAGGCAAGAAAAGTTTCCCCAATGGGGTACTTAGCTTTCAAGAAGACTTCGGCTGAAATACTTTCGTAAATCACAGGAGCTGGCCGACCGGCACTTGTGAACTGCTTCTGCCGGCACCGCGGCAAGAAAGACTGAAGAAAATGGCGTCGGCTGCCTCTTTTATACCCCTGCCACACTGACGTCAGGGAGGAAGCGACGACAACCGACGCTGGACCTAGACTTTGGAATTCGGCTGACCGGGGACCCACCTGACGGCAGGATAACCCATCTGTTATGACTGCAGCTGTATGAGCACTCGAACATCTACATTTATGGTAGGTACAAAACTGTACTTGTAAACCAAGCATGTGGATTATATTATTATTTACAAGTAACATAGTAACATAGCATTATCTACAAAATCCTGTCTAGCTAGGCTGGCAGCCTTCACAACATGCTTCATCTCCCTGATGTGCACAGATAACTACATTTTTATCTTCACAGAAAAAAACAGTTCAGGAAATCTGATCAACATTTTTTACCCTTTTCCCCAAATTGCTTGGGCCTGAATGTATCTAAAGTTACTTTAGCCAAATGGATTACTGATTGCAATTCATTGATTTATTCTCAGAAAGGACTAAATTTACCACAACATCCTCAAGCTCATTCCACTCGGTCCATGGCTATTTCATCTGTCTTTATTATGTATTACAAATTGGTCATCATTTAAAGAAGTCAAGCTTATTTTGGTTTGACAGTGCTTCGGCAGATCCTTCCATTAATGCTTCCTTAGGGCTATGTAGCTGAGTCACTTGTCCCATTGGTGAGGAAGTATGAAAAGGACATCAGATTTGTTAGTTATGTACTTACCATAACTTGGCATCTGTGTTGTCCATTTTCATTCTTCCTCACCTTCCCTCCCATCCTTCCCCCTTTCTTGTCACTCCTGGAAGTACCTGTTAGTTCATTTCTGGGATTGAGCCATATCTTTCTTCTGTGTATGTCTATCTCTGTTATAAAATGGGAGATTAGGCAGCAAAGTCAGTCTGAGGTGTTGGGAATGGAAGAAAGCATTATGGGTAGAGGGAGGAGCTTGACAGCTGGATCCAAAGTATAGTGTATGTGGCAGAGACAGATCTGAGGACTGGATATGAATCGATTGGTGAAGAAGAATGAAAATAAACAACACAGATGCCAAGTTATGGAAAGTACACAACTAACAATTTTGAATCATATGCTAAGATGTCAAAGAATGCAAGTTAGTCAGTAACCAAAAGACAGTAAATTGCATTCTAAGCCTCTGTCAGTTATTATATAGTTCTGAAAGCTTTCTACTGATAGTACACTTGATATGCAACAGCCTCCCGGAAAGTTATGTTATGTTATAACAAAGTATAAAAATGTAGTTTCTTACATATATAAAAGTTATTTTTGGAATGTTATCAAATTATTAGAGTAACTTCCACACGTTTACAATTTAAACCTAGATCACACATAACTGTCATTCTTTAAATGCAAGTTTATATACTATGTCACCTTAATAAAATGCTGTATATTAAACATCTGATGCAAATAGATATTACTGAAACATTAAATGTTATTTATTTAAATACAATAGCTTTTTTAGTGGTTAACATACTTTGAAATGTTTTTTGTTGTTTTTTTTTTTTTTTTTTAGTAGTTTGGAAGTATTTGAGGTGTTGGTGTGAGGTGTGGAGGTAGCTTGGATTCAATCATGCAAAATTTTGTGTGAGTTATGGCTGATAAACTGTTCAGTTGTAAGCCCTTGTCATGAGGACCATCTTGAAGCAGTTTAATTAGAGTCATGAGCACTTTTGTGATGAAACGGGAGTTCTGAATATTCTGAGACCTATCCAGATTACTTCTTCTGGTCTAAAATCCAGATTACATCTTCTGGTCCAAAAGTAAATAATCACAATATTTTGAATCATATGCTAAGATTTCAATTAATGCAAGTTAGATAATAAGCAAAAAAAGTAGTGAATTGCTTTCTAAACCAGTCAGTTATTAAATAGTTCTGAATGCTTGCAGTGTGATTTCCCTCCTCTGGGTTAGTGATCAGTCCACACCAAGGACACCGGTAAGGGACTTCTACTTGGAATAGAAATAGATACATGCATTATTTCCAAATGCAGCTGTCTATACCAAGCACAATTTCCCTTAAGAACATACAGGAAATACACTCAGTTTTGGGGCTGGATTTCTCCTTATCTCTCTCTGTCTCTCTCTGTCTCTCTCTGTCTCTCTCTCTCTCTCTCTCTCCCTCCCTCTCTCCCTCTCTCTCTCTCTCTCTCTCTCTCTTTCTCTCTCCAGGCTTCAAATAAGACTCCCCACTGACACAGATGTAGAGTTAGTCCTCAGGTGAGTGTTCCAAGATAAGTCCTCTGCCACCCTCTCTGTGAAAGCAGTGCTCTGTGTCCCTGCTCCAAGTAACTGACACACACACACGTGCCTCTGTTCTTTTTCTTCTTGCACTTCAGTTAGGGTAATTGGCAAGCACTTTAACAGGTTTTGTAGCATTTATTGTAGCACACTTAGGTCCTATCAGCACTAGCTTTTCCTACGCAGCAACAGAATCAGTACTTATTAGTTATGACCACCCCTCCTGGTATTGTAGGACAATTTCCTGTGCTTTCTCCTGCTAACCTGGTGCACCTGGGCATTCTGAGACAGTGTGGCAGCTGTCTAATGTATACAAACAACCCTCTCCTCTTACCTCCCAACACTCATACCTGTGAGAGATGCACTTATATCACCAAAATGGAAGCAAACAAGACCAGACTAGCTGGTCAATAGGAAAAGGTCAACACCTGCAACTCACTACATAGAACACACAGCCCTCCAAAACACCAACCATCACAACCCACACATAGAAACACAAGCCATCCACCCACCTTCATGGGGAATCTCAATAAAAATTTACCCAAACAGCAGAGACCCCTGAAACAAAAATGCACTTGACCACCACAACACAACACCAACCCCAGAACACATAGCTCACCACCAGAGTGTGCCCCTTAACACAAGCCCTTAAGGCAAATCACTTTGCCCAATGTACTAATCATAGGAGACTCAATTGAGAGGCACACTGATGTCCCACTCACTAGGTTGAACAAGTAGAAGGTGGCAGTCAGTTGTCTATCAGGTGCCAGGATCTGCCACATAACACATGCACTCAGGTCACTCCACAATAAGTACAAATATGACTCGGTCATTGTCCATGTGGGTGTGAATGACCTGAGACGTACCTCCATGGACTACATGAAAAGAGATGTGATGGAACTCTCGGATTATGTGGCCCAGGCAGGTATGACCCTAGCCCTGAGCAGTATTCTACTGTAACCCAGAAGGATACCACAATACAAGCAGAAAATGATTGACTTCAACAACTGGCTAAGTTTCTGGTGTCATTCTAAAGGGATCTAGTATCTGTCTGCCTGGGATGACATGATCGACAGACTTTGATGCTTTGCCAGAGATGGCCTGCATCTGTCACCCCTGGGATTCCGAGTACTGGCTAATGCTCTTGCCACCCCTATAGTGCCTTTTTAGGCAGTGTTGCAAAGACCAAAATTCCACCATAACAGCTACAAATAAATGCAATTTGAGGGTCATACGGCACAATGCTAGAAGTCTAAATCTCAAGATGCACTCGCTCGAAGCTGTTCTCAAAATGGATAATGTCGACATCTGTGCTGTAATGGAGACCTGGTTTAAAGTGTCAGAAAGCACCACTGTGCTCCTGTGCTACAACTCATTCCATACCTTCCGGCCCCAGAATGCGGCCAGAAGCTCCAAAGGCGATGGTGTCTTCATATTCTTAAAGGATACACACATCTCTAGACTGGTAGCCCAGCATAATGCATCAGAGATACTTCAGATACAACTAACACTGGGTAAGATGACGATACAAGTCATAGCCTGCTGCAGAAACCCAAACATGTCCCTAGACTCACACAGCAACTTCCTAAGCACCGTGGAATCTATCAAAGTCCAACCCAATAATCTCATACTGGGTTACTTCAACTACCCTTCCATCAACTGGGAAAACTGTTCAAATACCAATGTAAAGGTCCAACGCTTTCTGGAATTTATCAATTCCAATGCCCTGAACCAGCTCATTCTGACCCCCACTAGAGGAAGCAACATCCTCAACCTGTTTATCACCAACATAGGAGACCCTTGCTCCACACATATAGTCAGTTCCTCCCTGGTTAAATCTGACCACAAACTGATATCCATGGAAATCTCCAGCTCACCTATACCCCCTGCTAAGGTGGCTACCCTGAAAAACGTCTCTAAAGCCAACAGTTGGCTCCTAAAAACAGACATGGTTTACTTCTCCTAACCCATGCCAATGGGAAATAGATGCATGACTGTCGAATCATACACCCATGTGAGTATGAGCATGTACACAAATGCATGGACCTTGCCATACCAGTAGAACTAAGATGCTCTCGTCCAAAGAAAAGGAAGTCAATCTGGTGGTCCCCAGCCATCAATAAACTCTACAACAGAAGGAAGAAACTGTTGCAGAAAAAAATGAAGTCACAAGACTAGAAAAGCTCCCTCATCAGTCTCAACAAAAAGCTGAGATCCCTTATCAAATCCTCTAAAGCCAGCTATGAAGGCAGAATTGTGTCTGACACCAAAAACAACCACAAAGCCTTGAATAGCTATATCAACAACCTCAAATGCAATACCCAGATTGGCTCTGAGCTATTGCACAATAGCACCTCCAATACTTTGCCAACAGATATAGCCAACATAATGGTCAACAGATTCAGTGCCAACTTTACCCCTCTCCCCCCAAGGGCCCTAACACAATACCAGATGAAAGCTTGGTACCCTCCATTTCTGCATCACAGGTAAAAGCTGCATTTTCCAAAGCCAAGAATACAGCATCCCTAGGACCTGATAATATCCCTGGCTGCATCCTATATGAGCTACAAAATGAACTGGCACCACATCTGTGTGCCCAGTTAAATCACAGCCTTACCACAGGCTGTGTGGCCAGTTTAATCACAGTCTTAACTCAGGCTATGTCCCTAATGAATGGTGCACTGCAACAGTCATCCTGCTCCATAAAGCGGGAGCAACTACAGACCCTGGGAACTATCGCCCCATTAGCCTGACAATCCTGGTATGCAAAGTTATGGAATGCATCATCATGGACCTGCTTAACAAAGACTCTTGACCCCACACAGTTTGGCTTTGTCAAGGGGATATTTTGCCTGCTGAACCTTGTTGACTTCTTTGAGGCAGTCACCAAGGCTGTGGATGAGGGTAAGCCAGTGCATACAGCCAACCTCAACCTGGCCATGGCCTTTGATACCATTCCCCACTCAGGTATCATTGATAAACTCACCAAACTAGGCATCAATCCTTACATCACTAGGTGGGTTGCACATTGGCTCACAGACATGACCCACAGAGTGAAAGTTGCAGATTCCAAGTCAGACTGTCACTCAGTCATGAGTGGAGTCCCACAGGGCTCGGTCCTGGCCCCCTCCTGTTTGGCATCTACATCTCAGAAGTCTAGGCCAACACAGAAGGACTCTGGCTGACCACACTCACTGATGACTGCAAGCTAGAAGTCATTATCAACTCCCCAAGCGATGCAGACATCCTACAAAAGGGCCTCTCTGAGACCAATGACTAGTGTCAGAGTCATGGCCTGAAGCTTAATGCCAAAAAATGCATTATCATCCCCTTTGGAAAAAAATCAGTTCCCATGAATTACCACGTTGTTGGGGGCCCACTGAACACTGAAGGGGCCATTAGAGATCTGGGGGCCCAGGTTGACAGCAACCTCACCTTCGACCACCACATTGCCACTGTGGTCAGAAAGTCCTTCTACATTGCACATCTTATAACCAAATGTGTCGCATCCAGGAAGAAAGAGGTCATCATCCCTCTCTACTCATCCCTCATTAGACCAATCATCTAATATAATGCCCTGTTTGACATGTACCTGACCAGACACCTACAACAGCTGGAGAGGCCACAAAAGTACTCACAAAAAGGATCCTAGGTCTTAAACACATGTCCTACATGGACAGACTCAAGAAACTTCAGCTATTCTCAGTCTCTTATCTACTTAGAGGTGATTTCTGCTTGACTTAGAAAGCCATGTCTGATCCAGCCAGCCCACCTTGACATGCTACACCTAAAGAAATCCCAATCCCCCTGCGCCACATCCTCCAGAGATCACTAACTTATTACCACAATTAACAGAACATGCTGCAGGGACAGGTTCATATCCCAAGACTGCCCATACTCTGGAATAAGCTTCCCATTTATGTCAAGCAGAGCACCTCACTGGTCCTCTTCAAGAGAAATCTTGATGAGTGGATGGGTAACAGAAAGTTCCCTCCAGGGATCATTCCAGTTATACTATTGGATATGAGCACTGTGAAGTAACATTGGGTGGCACGGTGCCTGGGCAATTGTTTTTGTGCTAGGCTTGTAAATGCTCCAGGGCCATTAGCCAAGTACACACCTATGAATACATTCTTTGAGATTTGAATTTCACACACACACACACACACACACACACACACACACACACACACACACACACGGGAAAGGCTGGTACAGATTTATCAGCTTTTCCCCCTCTTCCCAGGTTGCCAGGTAGGTACTGCCACCGGAACACTCCAAAGCCAACTACTCTAGGATTCTTACCAGGGTATCCAATTATACTTTGCCATTTGTATTAGGGTTAATTTTACAGTGTTTGACCAAGACACCAAGATTTTCAGGAGCGGTGACAGTGTCACCAATTAAATATAAGTACTCTCAAAGGTTAAAATATTCTCTAAAAGTCCAGCCACAATGAAAAGTTTAGATATATTTAATAATAAATAATAAAAGAACATGAAAATACTAAATATCTATTTACAATAAACACCAGAGTTTCAATCACTGGAAATATTAAAAATAACACCAATGGAAAGATTCACACAGGTATAGAAAGCAATAATTAACTGTTCTCATTATATTTTCCTGACTGATTTAAAGAATTACTGTCCCATAGTTCACTTACTAGAGTAAGGCAAGATGAAGTTGGTAATTGGTCCTTTTTTTTGTCAGGTTTCACAAACAGACTGCACTGAAATTTCTGTCTCGTCTAGTATTAAAACATCATTTTAGTGCTGGATTACAGAATGACATCATATACATCTGGTCATCTCACTCTGGTTCCCACACTACCCCTTTACTAGAAACTGAACCAGAATCTAGCACATATGTGCTACCATGCACATACACATAGAACTTTGCTAAGATGTGTTATAGAATCTGGAAGCTGTAAAAGTATTTCTAAAGCTTTCACCCTTCCAGCGTAGCAATTCATTCACCCTAAGGACAGTACAGTAGGATTCCTAGTCCTGATTTTCACAGACATTTTGTGTCTGGCTGCAATCAGAACTGTAAAATACAATCTTTATGGCCTAAACCAGGTAATTTAATTTCAGTTTATTTTTCAAAGTTAGCCGGACTGAGGTTAACCTCTTCTTTTCCAGTATCCTTTGTTACAATATATCCATTTAAACAGTTACAATATAGTCTGACATACAAGTGTATTTCTCTTTTATCCAGCAGGACCCACTGTGGGTACATTTTTAACACAAGCAGCTTTACAAATACATTTTTAACACAAGCACCTGTACAAATCAGTTTGATATACAAATGACATATAATTCTTTACAAACCTCCAGCTAGCTATGCTGACATATGTTACACATCCACTGCCCTATTTCTCCTCACATAGCTGGCAATACCTCACATCATCACATGCAGTATACCAAAAGGATAGTTTATATACTAGCCTATAGAATAACACTTCTGATAAAAAAATTAGGATTGTGTTTCTTTGTTATTGTCTCTTTTTAATGACAACAAAACTTAATATCTCAGAAGTATTTGTTATGGAAAGTTTGAATGTTAAAAGGGAAGATTTTTCAAATGTTTGTTCAGATGGTATTAGACATAACATTTAAGAACACTTGTAGTCATTGTAACAGCAGTACTAGATTAAAGCATATCAAATATATAAGGATAAATTTAAATGTTGTCTAAGTGTCAGCTCCCAATATTTTCCCCTGTCCACCTGATGAATCTGGGAATCTTGGGGCAATGTAGCAGTTGCCTCATGTACACTGACAGCACTCTCTTCCTACCACCCAGCACTACAACCTGTGAGAGATGCATTTATATAGCCAAACTGGAAGCCAAGCTCTCTCCAGCTAAGACTGTACTAGACAGTCAAGAGGAGAAGGTAAACACCTGAACCACACCACAGTCAACATATAGTCCATCAAAACCTACACCACCTAAACCCACACATAGTAACACAAAACACACCTACGTTCAAGGAGGCTGTCAATAAAAAATCTGCCCAAACAACAGAGACCTCCAAAGCTGAAACGCAAGCCACCACCACCCCGAACACTACCAAAATGACACATAGCCCACAAAATCAGTGTGCCACTCAACCTCAGCCAATAAGGCAAAACAACGCACCCAACACCCTAGTCATAGATGACTCTATAGTCAGGCACACTGATGTCCCACTCACCAGGCTAAACAAGGAGAAAGTTACTGTCAGCTGCCTGTCAGGTGCCAGGATCCACCACATAACACAAGCACTTAGGTCACTCCACAACAAGTACAAATATGACTCTGTCATTGTCCATGTTGGTGTAAATGACCTTAGATGTACCTCCCTAGACTACATGAAAACAGACATGGAGGAGATCTCGGATCGCGTAGCCCAGGCAGGTATGACCATAGCCCTGAGTAGCATCCTGCCATCGCCTAGAATGATACCACAATACAAGGACAAAATGATTGACTTCAACAATTGGCTAAGCTTCTGGTATCATTCTAAGGGGATCCAGTGTCTGTCTGCCTGGGATGATATGATCGACAGACCATGATGCTTTGCCAGAGATGGCCTGTACCTATCACCCCTGGGATTCCGGATACTGGCTAAGGCTGTTGCACCCCATAGTGTCTTTTTAGGCAAGGTTCAAATGACAAACACATCACTGTAGCAGGAATAAGCAAGCAAAATCTGTGGATAATGCTACTCAATGCTAGAAGTTTAAACTTCAAAATGCACTCACTCAAGGCACTTATTAAAATGGAGAACATCGACATCTGTGCAGTGACTGAGACCTGGTTCAAGGCTCCTGAGAGCACCCCTGCATTACCAGGCTATAACTCATACCAAAACTTTCAGCCACCTAACCTGGACTGAAATACTAAAGGAGAAGGCATGTCCATATCCATTAAGGATATCCACACCTCCAGGCTAGTTGCGCAACATAATGCATCTGAAGTTATCCAAATGCCACTAACACTGGGCAAGACTGCAATCCAGGTTGTAGCTTGTTACAGATCCCCCCACCATGCCTCAGGATGCCCATTCCACATTTCTTGATATACTGGGTAATATAAAGGTACAGCCCAATACCCTAATAATGGGAGATTTTGGGTCTATATCACATAGTCGAAGTTTAATAACTTTGAACACGGAATGTTCAAACCATCTTGTTCAAAGTTAAAAAAAACTTCGACTATGGATAAAAAAAAAAAAAGAAAAGAAAACTAAATAAACTGTTGTATGAAGGGGGGCAAGCCCCACTGCACCCCCCACCCCCGCTACTTAAATATACCAACTCCGAGATCGCACCACATTGAACAAAACGGAAACCTCACCTTACGGAGATTTCCTTTGAAATGCGCAAACTTCTGCAAATTCGAACTTATGGTCTCGACCATATGAGGTTCGAACTTGCAGAAGTTCAACTATCTGATAGGAATCCAGCTATTTCAACTACTCCACCATCAACTGGGAAAAATACTCATGTACTAACTCATTTGCTCAACGCTTTATAAAATTCATAAATTCCAATGCCCTGGATCAGCTTGTCCATACCCCTACCAAGGGCAGAAATATCATGGACCTGGTCATTACCAATATGGGCAATCGATGTTTCACTCCAGAGGTCAACTCCTCGCTGTTCAGATCCGACCACAAACTAATCACCCTAGACATCAATATCCTGCCCCACCCCCCATTAAGGAAACCACAGTAAAAAACTTCTCCAAAGCCAATTTCATGCTTCTTAAGACAGAAGTGGCAAGCTTCACAACAGCCATACAGATGGAAAATAGAGGTATGACTGCTGAATCCTATACAAATGCACTGTATAAGCACATACATGAGTGCATGGATCGTGCCATCCCCAACAGAACCAAGATGCTATCCTCCAAAAAAAGGAAGCCAAACTGGTGGTCCCCTGCCATAAACAAACTCTACAACAGAAGGAAGAAGCTGTTGCAAAAAAGAGTAAAATCCCCTGATTGCAGGAACTCCCTGGTCAGCCTCAGTAAGAAGCTGAGATCCCTCATAAAATCCTTCAAAGCTAGTTACGAAAATAAAATAGCCACTGATTCTAAAGACAGCCACAAAGCATTCTACAGCTATGTCAAGAATCTCAATGTCGACACTGAGATCTGCTCTGAGCTACAGCACAATGGCACTAGATATACAGAACCAACTGATATTGCCAACATCCTGACAGATAGGTTCAATGCAAACTTCACCCCCCCCCTCACCCCCAAAGGGCCCATCACTATACCGAAAGAATGCAAAGCCCCTGTGATCACGGCTGCACAAGTAAAGACCGCACTCTCCAAAGCCAAGAACACAGCATCCATGGGACCTGATAACATCCCAGGCTACATTCTGCATGAACTACAGAATGAACTGGCACCCCACCTAAGTACCATGTTCAATTATAGCCTCACTTCAGGTTTTGTGCCTACCGAATGGTGCAAAGTAACTGTTATCCCGCTCCATAAAGGGGGTGCACCATGGACCCAGGGAATTACCGCCCCATTAACCTGACGAGCCTGGTCTGCAAGGCCATGGAACATATCATCTTGGAGTTTATAAACAAGGACATAGGTAACCTCCAAACTCTGGACCCCTGGGTTTGTAAATGGTAGGCCATGTCTCCTAAATCTGATTGACTTCTTTGAAGTAGTCACCAGAGCCATGGATGAGGATAAGGTGATGCACACAGCATATCTTGACCTCGACAAGGCTTTTGACGCCATCCCCCACTCTAGAATTATAGATAAACTCACTAGACTGGGCATAAATCCCTATGTCACAAGATGGGTAGCCAACTGGCTCACTGACAGAACCCACACAGTGAAAGTAGCTGACTCCAAATCCAACTTCAGACCAGTGTCAAGTGAAGTACCACAGGGCTCAGTCCTGGGTCTTCTCCTGTTTGGCATCTACTTCTCAGAAGACCAGGCTAATACAGCAGGTCTTTGGCTAACGAAGTTTGCAGACGACTGCAAACTAGGTGCCTTAATAGAATTGCCTAATGATGTGGACATTCTACAAAGGGGCCTCACTGAGACTGATGCTTGGTGTCAAAGTCATGGTGAGTTCCTGTTGTTCGTTAATGCTGGGCATTTGAACATAATGTGTTAGGACATACTGTGTACCATGAGTGACTTAACAATTTTGAAATCTGATTATATAGTAACAATACTTCTGGTTTACCATCATAAGTGATATCTTAACTTATTTTGGGGCATTGGGCTTAAGTGACTGTGACATCTTAACCAAGCAACTGTTTTTTTTTTTTTTTTTTTTTTGAGTGTTATGGCGCCATGCATCTGGATTCCGGACTGGCCTATGCCTATATTTGATAGAGGGAGCCATATTTTCTACTGTTCTGTGTTGTTACATACTAGAGGGAATTTTTTACATCAACCTTGGATTGTTTCAATATTCTGTAGAACGGGAACCCATTTACATAAGAAAGGACCGGGTTTATGAGATCGCAGTGGTCATTCTCAATAAGTCCTACGATTGATAGCAACAGCTTTGGATTTTTTGTTGAACTTTAAATATTGGACATAAGCTTTACAATTTTGGATTTGCTAACATGTATTAGGCCATTGACTTTATATCTAATTTTTGAAACTATCTTTCGGATGTATGGCATGTGCAGTATTGTGAAACTTTAGAATATCAAGACAGTTACTTTACATGAAACTTGATGTATACATTTTTGGTAGGGAATACAACTATTACTGTATTTATGTAGTATTTTTGATATCTTTACTAACATTCTGTTGAATATACAACTGAATACAGGAACGGTTTTGTGTTAGCCTCATGGGTTTGGGTTTTACTTCTTATGTATCACTACAGTGTTGTGCATACAGCTCTTTTCAATTCAATTCTAAGAATTAAGTAAAACTAACTTTATGGGGGCATGTCAAACAATGGTTAAGGAAATATTTCACATTATTTTAGGAACAAGAGGAAATCACTGAATTTTCATACTGACCAGGAACTGTTTTGTGTTAGCCCCATGGGTTTGGGCTTACCTCTTATGTATTACTACAGTGCTGTGTATAGGGCCCTTTTCAATTTAATTCTAAGTATCAAGTGAACCTAACTTTATGGGGGCATGTCAAACAGTCCTTAAGGAGATATCTCACATTATTTTAAGGACCAGAAGAAATAATTCAACTCTCATACCCAATTTTCACCCTAGATACAAGGCTTATTTCTGTTGGTGGATCCAGGTTTTTTGATCTTAGTAAATATGGTTACTGACCCTATGTGGCCCAACTGAACAGTTAGATATTGGTTATAATTACTTTCATTATTATATGCAGAACCATCTGTTTGAGTCTAATACCGATTCAGATTTTTTCTCGTTGGTGCACCATTTAATGCATAGTAGCAGCAATGGCTATTATGGTTTATTTTAGTTCTCAAGGTACAAGCTATTGTTAAATGGACTTAGCACTGCTTATGATCAAACTATGAAGGGATTTTTATGTTTGTAGCTAATGGATTGAATAGCAAGGGCTAATATTGTCCATACATTACAAATTGTTCCAATACCATCATTGACAACTCAAATGAACATAGCATTGCTGTGTATTTTCTCATATGGTTTGGAGAGATCTATTTTGAATATATTTGGTCTCTTTGTTCCTTTGATTTTTCTGCCTTGGAATCTGGTTTTGATCAAACAATCATTTTGGTTGCCTCATTTGGGGTATCTTTGGAGTTTTTATCTTAGATATTGTATTTTTTCTTATATCTATCTGTCAAGAGGTGCAGATATGGTTCAGTAGTCTACTTCATATAGTTTATTTCCCTTGACCACCAATGGATTTAACCAGTCTATTACAGGGCTTATCTCCAGATTGGAACGATCTGGCCATTTTTGATCTTGGTAACACAAGCAGTCAAAACAATGGGTCTGAAGACTTACAACTGGATAATACATGTGAGGCACAATTCCTCAAATTAAACAAAAGCATGAGGTCTCTACTGACTAATGTTTTGCATTCAAAGCTCTTTAAGGCTTACTTAACTAAGGGCATTTCACCAAGGGGCCTTAGGGTACGAATATAGCCATTAGTTATCAATATAGACACAGCATTAACAGAACAATGGGCCATGGCTCAACAAAAAGCCTCCATGAGCTTTGTGGAAGTTCCAGTTGCCCATTATGATAGAATTATTGATAAAGATATCAAGGAAATCAACCAAATGTGTGAAGATATTAAGAAATTTGAGGGTCAGCAATCCTATAACACTGGGCTTAAGAAACTTGGCCAGGATCTTTTAAACTTGGAACAACAACTGAAAGAAAGAAAAATGAGGAAATTTCAGAGGGGCCCAGCTGATTATGATAGTGGACATCCATTTTCTAGCAATAAACATGTCAGGTTTGAACACAGTAATCTAAAGGTTGCCAAAAGGAAACAACCTAGGTCTATCTTAAAGAAACCTTTCTCTTCAAGTTATAACACCTCCTCATCAGGTTTGGAGCCTGATACACAGCACACCCCAGATTCTCCTGCATCTAAAAGAAGCAACACAGGTCCCTTTAGGTGTAGGTAAAGGAGGTCAGGGAGGAAACATTCTAAAGGTAGACAATATGGAGGGATTATTGAAACTGATGACCCAAAAATAGATAACAACATCAATGTGTTGAACATTTCTTCTATCTCTCTGTCACCTACCCAGATCAAAGTTTTGAATAAAGGTCTTAATTTTATACCTGGCTTTTATGTCTCTCAGAAGATACTTTTGCACAAGACATTGTCATTTTGTAGACTACTTAATCTGTTATTTTTTCAGACAGCATCTAATCCTGATTCTCAGTATGGTTTCAGATATCATAAATCCAACTTTACACCTCCAATGGATCATAATGTCCATATGATTCAGAACTGTATTCTCAAAGATCTGCATTTTTATTCTAGGGAGTTCCAAGCCAAATCTAATAATTTCTCAAAGACTGAAATTGAGGCCATACGGGAATTGGAGAACAATCATGATTTGGCTATATTACCTGCAGACAAGGGTGGGGTGGTAGTTGTTCTGGACTGGACCCAATACAATATGGAAGCCAAGAGACAACTAAATGATGGTCGGTACTACACGCATATGACTTTGGATCCAACTCTTGGTTTCCAAAAACAAACTGATCAGTTTTTGCTGTCTGCAAAGAATGAGGGAATTATTACAGACACCATTTATCATCTCACAGTGTCGGATCCTTTGAACCAGTATATCTACTTCCTCCTCATAATTCATAAGAATCCTCAGAATCCACCCAGTAGACCCATTGTTTCAGGCAGGGATTCTGTTACAGAACCACTTTCCCAATTTCTTACAAAATATCTGAAACCATTATTGAAATAGGTCTGGGCTCGTATTCAGGATAGTACAGAATTCCTTCAAGTAATCTATGAGATGCAGCTGGAACCAGGGTGGTTACTTTGTACTCTAGATGTCTCCGCATTATATAGTAACATCCCTCATTGGGCAGGCCTGGAAGCATTAGAACATTGGCTATACAAGCCGGAGTTGTACCAACCCGGCTTTAACACCTTATTGATCTGTCTTGCCGGGCATGTTCCTGGTTAGAATAAATGCTTTTTGCAAGTCCAAGGCACAGCCATGGGTGCTTCCTTTGCTCCTATATATGCTGACCTCTTCATGGCCCACCTGGAGGAACAACTTATCTATGATAACACACACAACCTATATTTAGATGAGACTGACATCTGGAGAATATACTTAGATGACTACTGGTTAGTATGGGGATCTGATTCACAATATATCTCATGGAGTTTGTAGGATACCTGAATGATAATAAATGGGGTATACAATTCACAGTTAATTATAATATCAACAGCATTACCTTTCTGGTTATCCTAGTAAATAGTGTGGGAAGAAATGTCCTAGTAAATAGTGTGGGAAGAAATAGCCAGGGAATTGTTATGGCTAGGCTTGTATAGGCCCTAGGTCCAATAGCACAGTACCAACCTTTGAACCTGTGAACCTATGAACTAGCCATAGTGGTCATACATTGGCATCCAAGGTGTACCATAAATACCCGCAATACAACTCCCTTCTCCATGCTTCCAGCTTTCACCCTCCACACATATGTAGAAATTTTCCCAAATCACAGTTCCTACGTATGAAGCAAATATGCTCAGATGATGCTACTTATGAAGTATATAAGGAAGATTTAACCACCAGATTCAGGAACAGGGGCTACAAAATGGGGAATATATATGATGCCAGGAATTGGGTGTCCACTCTTGATAGGAAAGACCTTTTGAGGTACAAGGAAAGGGCACTGGATAAGGAACCTATTACTTATTTAGTCACCACTTATGGCAGGAACACTGATGTTTTAATAAACAGTGTTCACAGACACTGGAACATCCTTCTGGCGGATGCCAAACTTTATGATTTTTTGGAAGACAGATGTCACTTTTCTTTCAGAAGAGGTAGGAATCTGGGATCATTTTTGAGTCATTGTAAACATGGTTTTAGAACTAAGGGGGATTCCATCCAAACTACTCTTATGGGTGATCTTCTTACAGGTTGTTTCCCTTGTGGTTATTGTACCCACAGTAGAAAGGTTATGAAAATGAGCCAATTTACCAGTACATATACTGGTCAGGTATTTGATATTACATTCTTTGCAAATTGCCAGACCGACTGGGTGATTTATCTGGCCACATATACCTGTTCTGCTTTTTATGTGAGACAAACATCTAAACCACTCAAATTTAGAATTTCTGAACACTATAGTGACATGAGGCATAAGAAACTAACCAATGCATTATATAAACACTCTCTTGTACACAGTAATGTATTTTTTAGTTTTACTGTGATAGATAGAGTCATTGACAACAGGATAAATAAAGCAGGCATCAAATTTTGAACAGCAAAAAAAAAGAAAATGGATTATTAAATTGGAGGGTCTTTTTTCACCACGACTTAATGAGTACTTCTAATCTGGATTGTTGATGAACCAATTAGCTGGAGCCTCACCTAGTGGTTGTACTTTAAAAGGAGACAAGGGTGTCATTTCTTTATTGCACTGATGAAGGCTATGTAACTCTTTACAGCCGAAACCGGTCTGTTTTGTTTCCTTTATTATTTTTGTACTATGCTATTTAGCTAGATTTCTCTTGTCAAAGTCATGGCCTCAAGCTCAATGCCAAGAAGTGCATTGTCATCCCCTTTGGGAAAAATACTGTACCCATGAACTACCACATAGGTGGTAGCCTACTAAACACCAAAAGTGTGATAAGTGACCTTGCGACACAGGTGGACAGTAGTCTCTCCTTTGATAATCACATTGCCACAGTATTCAGGAAATCCTTCTACGTGGCACACCTCATCACAAAGGGGTTAACCTCCAGAAAAAAAGAAGTCATTGTTCCTCTCTACTCATCCCTCATCAGACCCATTATGGAGTACAATGCCCCATTTGGCATGTACCTCGCAAGACATCTACAACAACTAGAAAGGGCACAGAACTACCTCACTAATATGATTACCAGCCTCAAACAGATGCCATACACAGACTGTCTCAAAAAAACTGCAGCTCTATTCCGTCGCTTATCGCCTACTCAGAGGTGACCTCTGCCTAACATACAAATCCATGTCAAACCCAGATCTGTTGGACATGCTACGCTTAAAGGAACCCCAATCCCTCCAAGCCACATGCTCCAGGGACCGAAACCTTGCCACCACAATAAACAGAACATGTTGGAGGGATAGATTCCTGTCCCAGAAACTTCCCATGCTCTGAAACAGACCCATTCATGTCAAGCAAAGCTCCTCATTAGCCCTCTTTAAGAAAAATCTTGACAATTGGATGGGAAATAGGAAATTCACCCTGGGGATCACTTCTGTGGCTCTGCTAGACAGGGGCGCAGGAAAATAACTTTCTTGGGTGGTGAAAGCCAGGGAACTTTTTTGGCTAGGCTTATATAGGCCCCAGGGCTGATAGCCTAGTACCTACTTATGAACATATGAACCTATGGTACTCTACAGTAGGATTATAGCTAAAATATAAAACTTAGGAATATAATAAAAGTATAAGACATAAATAAAAAGAGATTAGAATGCGTAAATATGTATATAGTTAAAGAAGTTAAAGAATATGAATATGTCTGCAAGGGTTTGACGTTGGTATAGTTGTTAGTGTTTATCTTATAGGCACAAGGTGTAGGGTTGGATTCTCACATGTGATAATTGCTGGGCATGGAATGGACCATAAGGACACTTAGCCTGGTACTAATTTATGAATTTATGATCTTAAATAAAATAGAAAAAATATGAAATCATCTGACGTATAAATTAATAAATATGAAAATAACAACTGACTCCCTATAGTAGACCAGAGAGAAGATGTGAGGTACAGGGAAAGATGACTGTAGAGATATTCAGTTTAGTCAAATTATAATAAAGATTCTGAACACCTATTTAACTTTTTTATTCATAATAACTCACTGATAGGCTTTTTGAAGATGACGTGTGCTAAAAATATGAGGCAACTTAATGTGAATTAGAAGCATAAGCTAAGTGTTAGCCTAATGGAGAGTTTGAGAGAGAGTTTGTTCATCTTTTTCAACAAACTAGGAATATGTTATTCCATGGTAGAATGTTTTAGTGTTATAGCATTAGTTTTTTTTTCCAAAAGTTTTGTCCATAGCTGAATATTTCATATTGTTATATAAACAGTATATAATAAGTTCTGTACATAAATGTGATTTCATTATACCTGTTTTTTTTTCTTATATATAACTGGCTAATTTTAAATGCATATCTATTAGTAGCAATGGACTGAATAATCCATTAAAGAGGGGGAATCTGTTCAAATACTTGCAATTACATAAAGCTCAAATAGTATTTCTACAGGAAACACGTTTACTTAATAAAGATGTAAATAAACTTCCATTAAATAGTTATTTGGTTTTAGCAGGATCTGGCTTTTGAGCTAAAAGAAGAGGCACCCTCATTTTATGAAGAACTCACCAGTGACAGTGATGCCTAAAGTAATAGATACCCTTATATTTTTTTTCCAAACACCTTTATTGAATTATCACTTGTGACATAGGCAAATTTACATTCATATAAAAGTAATCAAACTGTATTAACATAACAAACATTATAATTTACATATATTGCTATATATCATATAATCTAAGCAGTATTACATAAATTATTCAATTACTGTTTTTTTAAACAAGAAACGTCTTCATTAAACTATCACTTACTACATAGGCAAATATGCATTTATATAAATGAAAACCAACCACACCAACACAATCCGTGTTCCAAGCATTTTACATCACAATCCATACTGACACACTCCCAGTTATAAACATTATACAGTACTTATAAACTACACATTGCATAGCTCATTTAAGTCCTGCTGCCTTTTAGGTCTCATTCCTTCCTTGTATGTATTGTTCCCACACTTCCAATTTTTTTCTATGTAGTTTGCTCCTGCCCTTTTCTAAAGATCCCAGTTCCAGTTGTTTTACCTCTGTTACTATCTTCACTACTTCCAGTACAGTTGGTTTAGATTTTGATTTACATCTTCTAGTAACTGCTTTTTTGGAAGCCACCATTATTAGACACAACAAGGCCTTACCATGTCTAGGCACTTCTGATTCTGTTTAATAGCTCAGAAAAAACATCTCCAGTGGTATGTTAAGCATTGTTTTAATTGAGTGGAACAGAAAACTCTAAACATTGGTGAACTCTTATTAGATTCCAGGGGTTGAAGCTAAAGATGCAAAAAAATTACTTGGACACTATAACCTATTATATGAACGGTGAAGTCATAATGGCTGGTGATTTTAATTGTATTTTTATCAGCAAAGATTCCAGTGCAGACAGAATGCCGAGAATCACATCTTCAGCTAAATACCTAATGAATTTTGGAAATCCAATAAACCTAAAGGCTATATATGAGCTAAGGAAAACAAACTCACTTCAATTTACCCATTATTCATATAGATATGGAACACAAATATTGATAACATTTTTTGTCTCAAATGATCTGTTATCACATATCAGAGAAGTTTCAATAGTTTCCTATCCATTATCAGACCATAATGCTATAATCTTTAATATTATTTTAAAAACTGACACTTAAATACGTCACAGGAGATTACCAGCATACATTATTAAAATAAAAGGATTCAAGGATTAATATGTTAGAGATAAAAATTTTCTTAAAAATAAACATGAATGGTGAATTATCTGACATTGCCCTGTGGGATTCACTAAAGGCTTACTTAAGTGGGAGAATTACATGCTGGTATGTTAATAAAACATGAGAATGGGACAAAGAATTGTATACACTACAAGCCATAATAGACAAACTAAAGGTGCATGTAAAATCAAATGACATTATCAGTCCGTCTGAGCATAAAAACATAAGTACAAAATATGTTGAAATTTTAAATCATAAAATTTCAATAAACCTGGAAAAACTTTAACTTCAGACATATTCAGTAAATTCTGTAAGCTTGCATAACCTTGCTCTTAGATAAAAAAATGGATAAACTAAATCATATCAAAGAAATTCTAACACATATAAATATAATAGAAGAACAGATATTAAATGCATTCCTGAGGGCTTTAAAACCTAAAATATCAGTAATAATACAAATAACCTAAACAATGAAGATATAGTTGAAACTTTTCTAAGGGAAAATATAAATAGCAAAATAACAAGTGAACAAATAAAAAAGATCAATAGACCATTCACTTTAATATAAATAAAAGATTAAATAAAAAAGTTAAAAAATAATAAGGCACCGGACTTAGATGGTTTATTACCATAACTATATAAAATAGTACTGGATTATGTAGTTAAAGTATTAGATAAGGTATATACAGAAATAAAGAAAACTGCCAAAGTCCTCCCATCATGGAAATATTTCCTTATATCTTCTATTTTAAAATAAAATAAGGATCCTACAAAGTGTTCATCACACAGATCCATTTCACTTTTAAATGTGGATTATGAAATGTTCATGCCCATTTTACCTAACAGAATTAATCTAGTTATACATAAACTAATTAACTGTGATCAAACTGGGTTTATTTTAAATAGAAAAGTACAGGATAATATAATAGGAATGCATACATTAATAGACTATGCAAATAAAAATAAAAATGAGCTTTCTATCATTAATCTTGATTTAGATACGGCTTTTGACTCAGTTAATTGGTCATACCTGTTTAAAACATTTATTATGCATAAGTGTATAATTTCTGACATGAACCAATTGCATTAATTTTTAAGTTATACAGTAACTCTTGTGCTTATGTTAAATTAGGTTATTTTCTTTCTAATGCTGTTGTTACAAAAAGGCAGAAACCAAGGCTATCCATTATCACCTTTACATTTTGAATTAGCTATAAAACCATTTGCTAATAGTATTAGCTCCAATAAGAATGTCAGTGGTATCAAAATAAAAGAAGATTTCAAACTAAAGACTCAACTCTTTGCTGATGATCTTTACTAACTATAGGAAATATAGAAAATTCATCAGAACATATAATTAGTTTTCTGAGTCAGTTTGAAGATGTATCGACCTTAACATTTAATCATAATAAAAAAGTACATTATTAATTAATAAAACAAATTTAAAAAATCATACAGAACACATTCTAACTTCAACTGGAATAGCAATCAAATAAAATACATTGGTATAACCATTATGTCTAATAGTAAACAAATTATACAAACAAACTTCCAACAGGTCGTTGATAAAATTTTAAGTTTAGTCACAAATTGAAACAAATTCTTCTTTATCATTGAAGAATGATTAATGCTTATTAATATCCAAATTCTCCCTGAGATATTGTTTGTATTACAATCTTTAGTACTATCTCCCCCAAAAAAGATAAATAAGATAAAAAACATTCTACTTAAAGTTTTTGGCATCCTAATAGACTAAGAGTTTCCTTTGATTGTCACAGAGAAGTTTGGGATAATGATGGAATAGGATTCCCTGATATTGAATTGTATGCTACTTCAATAATTTTCTTTGTATGTACTTAATGTGTGATATTCTCTAGACCTGTCAATTGCTATTTAACCTGCTGTATATATCAGATATTCTCTAATTGCTGATTTTCTTCTTATGTTTCATGGCAGCTTTACTTTTTACTCTCATTTTTATTTTTGATTTGATTTTTATTGTAAAAATATGTAATACTTCAGGAGCTGTTCTCCTCAGGTCTCCACTAAAAATGGGTTCCTGGCTGAGTTGGACTAAGGCAGTTAACAAGTGCTAATAAATAAGTAAAAATAATAAATAAAATTGTAAAAGTTATAGTGCTGTGGATAAATTCATCTTTGATTCAGAATGGAAACAAATACATCAAGAAATGTAATTAGTAAATAATAATTATACAATGATGCCCCATTAATATTCCAAAATATGCATGCTGATTGGCCAGCCTGCCCATTTTAAATCCCACAATATACCAATGGACTTTCTTTTCTCTGTTGCTTCCATTTCAAAGCATTGATGCACTAGGTATGTGTGGGAAAGCAAGTCCCATACGCATGCGCAGTACATCAACACAAGGAAGCAGTATGCCACCACAGGTGAAAGAACAGTAATGCGCTGTTATACAAAGGCATTATTTAAGAAAAGTAAGTATTTCTTTCTTAAATAATGTCATTGTATAATAGCGATAACTGACTCCGTGGTTGTGGTATATCGAAGATTTACCCACGGTTGGCTTTATTTAATCACTCGGGCTTCGCCCTCATGATTAAACCACACCAACCATGGGTAAATCTTAAATATAACACACCACATCATCAGTTATTGCTTAAATATATTACAACAAATTATAAACAAATAATCCCTAATAGTTTTATGTCATTATTAAAAGATCTTTGTGTAAATAGCATTACACTCTCTTCTCAAATTCTCTATTTAAATAACATCATTTTCTCTTTCCAAAAGTTCACATATTCTAACCATTGTATTAAAGACAATATTTTGTTTGTTTCAAATTGCATATACAAATTACTTCTTAGAAACTCATGGCTTCAACAAAGTGTTAATACTGAAACAACAAAGTATTTATTGGCATCAATTTTTAAATGGTACATATATGTATACTGTTGAAAATTTAAGATCCAAATGCAATCAAGATTCTGAGAACTGGTTAATTTTACAAATAGAAACATTGTGAGGTCAGAGATAAATAAGATATTTAACCTCGGTAAGAAATTATTCTCCAAAGTATTGAAGTTCTTAATAAATATAAATAATAATGCAATGAAAAATAAATCATGTTTTTCACAAAGTTATACATTTCGTAAGCTAGATTTCCCATATTTGGACAATTCCTATTGAACTACTCCTCAAAAATTAATAATGAAGAGTTCTATAAAGAATACAAGAAATTGATATTAAAATCTACAAAATAAAACCACATCTTCATTATATTGGAAAATTTTCAGTTGGAAGTTCTTCCACAGAACTTTTGTCACTCCTAACAAAATTACAAATATGTATAAATCAAATAGAATTAAATGCTGGATACATGATACTGAAATAATAGCTGATTTGATGCATATGGTGTATGAATGTGAAGTCCTCTCCACTTTTTGGAAAGAAATTAATAACTTTATTCAAGCTCTATGGTCAGATAGATGTAATATTTCTAAATCTTTTGTTTTATTTAATGCTCTACTCCCTGAGATTATTCCAAAAACCTAATTTCCTCTACTTTGGTCTATTCTTGCCATAGCCAGAAAAGTAATTACTAAAAATCAGAAAAGGAGGGTTACTCCCCTCTAATGTTGAATGTATTGGTATGGCAAAATCATTTGCAATAGTGAATTGCATACTGTAAAGATGAGAACTTCTAATATTATGCATTCCTATAAATCTTGGCTTAAACATAAAGACATACTTGAAAAATTGTAACTTTGAAGCATTGATCGGCTGTGGACTATGTAAATAATTATTTGTTTGTTTTATAATTGACTTATTTATTTATTGTTTTAAAACCAAATAAAAATATTTTAACTCTACAAACAACTGATTTTTATGTTTTACAACCTGTTCCTGTGCTGCTTCTGGTAATTCTCAGTACTGTGCAGAGCTTTAAATAGAAACTGGAAGCTTATACTTCACTTAGTCCCAAATAAATAGTTTTGCACACTAGCAAGAAATATAGTTTAATATCTTACAGCTTCAACTATGTATTAATCAGAGCAACTACTAGCACTGCATGGGATGTTTGGATTCAGTTATGAAGGCTTCATGTGCACTCAGACAATACAACTATATTTATTTGAATATGTTTGCTAACAAACACAGTGTTTCATGCCTCACACTCTCTGCTTGTTACTTCTAGCAGTTCCTAGTATTGTGTAAGAATACTGATGTAAGCTAGTAACCCTTGTCAGGTTAAAAAAAGTTTACATTTCCCTAATAATAAAAGCATATTATTTGATGTTTTATAGTTTGACTCCAGTGCTTCTCTACATTTCAGTGGTTTGATGATGTTTCTAAGTAAGAACATGTCTGTTTGTCTATCTCTGTCTGTCATGATCGTGGCAGAAGATGAATGTAGGTGGTTCCGGTAACATCTAGAAAAGTCTGCTAAATAATGTTTCCAGTATTTTAAAATATTTTTTCAATGTTCAAGATAATTGTGTTACCCCCATCTCCCCAAATTTTCTTGAATACCTATGCCTCTAGAAAGAAGGCTAGCTGTTTTTTTTAACAGTTACAGATGCAAGGCAATTGCTTTGAAAGACCCAAAGATGCATTTTTGTCACACATTTGTGATATGTGCTTCACTGAACATGGCACTTGACTTTTATGATTGAAAGCTCTGAACATCCATATAGCTAAAAGAATAATGGGGATGTCTCGTATTTGGAGAAGTAAAAGATATTGCCTAGGAACTTTGTATCATGAGACAGTTTCTGACGTAGATTTAAGCATACATCTGGCCACCTGTTTGGTGTGAATTCCAGAGGCATTTTACATGTAAATTGCTAGTAAAAAATTCAAAATGTCATTTATTTCTGACATACGAAAATAGGATCCAATTTGTACAGTCTTCTTTAGCACAGAATGCAAAGCTGAATATGAATGCAAAGCTGAAGATGAAAGCAAAGCTTCGATATAATCATGCTTTTCTTAGAGCTACTAAATGTTTTCTTGATCAGTAAGGTACATACTTGGAGTAAAGGTATTGCTTGCAAGGTAAAAGGACAAGGCCAATTTATAAAGAATTGATGAGAAACAATACAAAGCTGTGAAATTTGAAGCTTAAAAACAAATGACTGAATTTTTTTAAAAAAGACTAGAAATAAATTATATCAAAACTGATGTAGACAATAAGCCTTCTACCCAAGATAAATACAATAACATGATTTGGTGTTATTTTAGTAATTATAAAGATCTGGCATATTTTAGTTTACTGTACTCTTAAATCCTGCCCAGAAGCATAGTTGTTTCAACCAGTGCCCTGAACCATCACCCCACCTCATCAGCTCCTCAGCTCTTCACGTGAAGAACAAAAAAAAAAAAAATTCCTTCTTGCCCCCAACCTTGTTTTAACATATTTTTGTAAAAAAATGTATTCTTTCAAACTGTAGCAAACAGTTGCTACAGTTTATACCCTGTCTGCATGAAGCAATACAGCACTCAGGTTTTAGTTTATAAAAAAGAAGGAATTTTTCTTTTTCTTCTTTTTTTTTTTGCTTGTATGCTCTAACAAACTGTATAGTTTAGAGCACATACAGAGTTCTACAGTGCTCACGTTAGACTGAAAATGCAATACCGGCATTAAAGAAAGATTGGGGTCAGCTGATCTTCAAGTGAAGAGCACATACGGAGTGCTACGGTGCTCAGGTTTCACCAAAAATTCAATTTTTAAAAGCTGGTATTGCATTACAGATAGTTTGAGGTGGATGATCGCACCACTCAACACTTTGCACTCGAAGAAGTTAACCCTCTTACCCTACCCTAGCTGCAATACTGATCCTGCTTGCTTGCTTCTGGACAGTTGAATGAAAGTAAGTCTTTTTGTTTGCATGCATAGCATGAGTTTTTCAAAGGGGAGGATAGAATATGAAATGGCAAGAAAATCTTAGCTGCATCTTCAATAATCTAAGATTATAATACAGTGGAAACAGAAATTCTAGATGAAAAAGTAATTTAGATTTTAGAACATTTTCAGTAGTGAATGGTTCCCATCTAAAAGGAGGAGGACTGCTGATACTTTCATTATTCGTGATATACCGAAGGAAAGATGCATGTGACTGCATGAGATGCAGTTTCTGTACATGTATGTGTTTATAAATGTAAATGGATCTTTGGCTATTGGCAAAGTACTGAAAGTTGGAAACACAAATGATCAAACCCAGTACATTGAATGGTAAACACATCAAAACCCTAAGGTTAACAAATGGCAAAAGGAATCAGGTTATTGCAATGTGTTGTGCAGTTTGGCTGAACAGTGGACGTGTTAAGGAAAGGGTTCTTTTAAGGTAAAATGTAGCATTGGAGTAGGTCAGAATTAGGATTATTCCTTATTAGTAATGTGGGCAGGGGGACAGCTTTCCCTTAATCCACCTTACTAATGTTTCCTGAGCTTAATCCTAACCCTGTCTGTGACCTTTACCTAAGATAGACCCTTCCTGTAATACTGTCACAACACATGCAATAGCACACTCCCACAACACAACATCTAACCCCGAACTCTAACCCCCTAAATAATCACACATATACTCCTACCATCAATCCCCTTACCTAGCTCTTACTCCAACCCTAACCCAGAAGCGCACATGTATACAAACTCCTACCTCTTATTGCTGAAATGTTCTGTATATCTCAAAGTTTTGGCATTAAGAATAAAACTGCACTTACCTGCAACATCCAAATAGCATAACTCAACCTGCACAGTCTACCACAAACTGTGTATTTAACAAAATATGCATTTGATCAATTGAATACACATAGAACATATTCAGCAAAACAAATGTTGCAATCAAAAGAAACAGTAATCCACATATAATATAATATAATATAATATAATATAATATAATATAATATAATATAATATACATATAATATAATATAATATAATATAATATAATATAATATAATATAATACAATATACATATTTATTCTTAATCAGAAAGCTGGTGAGTTTCAGTAAGTTATTATCATACCTTGCATCACTTCTGTATCTAACAATGCTGGACCAGAAGTATTAAAAGACTGTTAAAACTGGAGTTACATTCAATGCAGTTATCAGCTTTTATTCTTTATTTTTTTAATTATCTGTTTAATCCAGCACAGGTGGACTGGGAAGCCAAAGCCTATCCCAACACTCACTGAACTCATAATCTAACAGTGGATGGCACCACCCATTCATGCAATACACACACACACACACACACACACACACACACACACACACACACACACACACACACACACACACACACACACACACACGTCATGCATGCTTAGTGACAGTTTGAAGAACTACCAGTTGATGTACAGCATGTCTCTGGGACCTGGAAAGCAACTAGGGCACCCGTTATATACCTACATAGACAGAGGAAGGCTGAGCAGTGTCCACAAAGAAGGCACCACAGTTAAGAATAAGAGAAACAATTACTGGGGTGGTACCACACTAACTGATGAGATATCTATACCAGTCACTGCTATCAGTAATGCACGACAGAAGTACAACTTTTAAGCACATTAAGTCAGATGCTTGTTGTTTAAATGTAAAGATTATTTGGAATGCTTTATAAAATTATGATAAATTATAATTTCTATTTCATATAGTCAATCAATTTATCAGCTGATATGAATTTTAAAGTATAATATGTTTTACTCCTAGTCCTCTGATGACTAAGAAAAAGGTATAAATGGTGCTTGATTACTATTACAGTTGGAACATTGTTACTGAAGGAAATTCCACAAAATGTTTTATCCTTATCACTTAAGATATGGGTAATACACAAAAGACATTGTGAAACTTATAGATTCCTAAATATGTGAGTGACAGCAAATGCAGGTGCTGAAATAAATAACCTTAGTATAAAATAAAATATTCTCTTGTTTCTTCCTGTCATAAAAATGTACAATATGAAATTTAAGCCAGCATTAAATCATTTTAATGCAGATAAATTCAAGCTGACACATCTAGGACAGTGAGCCAGTAAAGCTGCACATACTTTAAATAACCGTGTACTGAAAATTAAGAAAAAGAGACAAAACTAGGGTAACATCTAATAAAGAGATAGCAGCTGACAGTATGGCTAACACAACTGTTGAAATACAAGATGTCACAAATATTTTTAGACAAAAGACAATTTATTTTTATTGCACATTACTATTGTTCACAGAGAACTGAGTTTGGAGTACAGTGTTATATTATCCTCAATATCTTTCCCCCACCATCTCACATGACTATATGCTGGCCAGTCTTGCAGGATCCTCATTGCCACCAAGGCTAGCAGAAAGACAGGAGAGCAGACAGATCTGATCCATTATACAATGGAGCGGTTTTGCTCCTACCTTTTTAGTGGATTCTGGGCACATGGCTGACATGAAGCTTGTAATGCTGGCTTATTGATGGATATTGGCATTTACACATGCACTGACAAAATGCTATGGCAGCAGTGTGCTAGTGGCTTTGGCTGCCCTTTGCTGTGGTGCACTGCTATCTGGTCTCCTGCAGGTGGCAATACTGCAATGAGACTTTAGGTGGATGAAATATGCTTGACCCCTCATTTTCTCCCTCCTGATGGGCTTTTGAAATGCCTGGATCTGATAAATATGCCCAGGTCAGCGGGGCTTTACTCAGACATTCATCCATATTCAGCAGATAGCTGACAAAAGATAAAAGTGAGTGCACTAAAATGTCAATAAATTATATGGGAAGAACTATTTAAAGAACAGCATAACAAATACATTTCTGTTTTTTTTCTTCACTCTTCATACATTTGTATGTGTACTCTCAGTAGAATATACCACTGCCGTGTAATGAATTTAGCTCCCTTAACATTCATGTTGTGTCCTCCAGTGACTCTACCCTGCACACTAAATCAGGAATTCCCCACCGTTATTGTTCATGCCATTCAAGTATTCACTTAAGTAATACTTAATACTAGTATTCACTTAAGTAATACTTAATACAAGTATTCACTTAAGTAACACAATACTAGTATTCACTTAAGTAATATTTAATACTAGTGTTCACTTAAGTAATACTTAATACTAGTATTCACTTAAGTAATACTTAATACTAGTATTCACTTAAGTAACACAATACTAGTATTCACTTAAGTAACACAATACTAGTATTCACTTAAGTAATACTTAATACTAGTATTCACTTAACTAATACTTAATACTAGTATTCACTTAAGTAACACAATACTAGTATTCACTTAAGTAACACAATACTAGTATTCACTTAAGTAATACTTAATACTAGTATTCACTTAAGTAATACTTAATATTAGTATTCACTTAAGTAATACTTAATGCTAGTATTCACTTAAGTAATACTTAATACTAGTATTCACTTAAGTAATACTTAATGCTAGTATTCACTTAAGTAATAATTCTTTTTCCTCTTAATAAATAAGAATAAAGCTAAAAATAAATTAAATAAAAAGTTTATTTTCTCCAAGAATCTGAATTGTCTAAGTAATCATCATGCCTGCCTCCCTCCCTATTGAACTATGTCTGAAATGTAATGTCTGTTTCCAAGTTGTGATCTCAGAAATGGCCAATTTATTTTGTGTTTCGTGACAGTAGTTTTGCACAGTTGTCTATGATCTACTCTTTACTGGAGGTGATTCGTTCTCTGATATATTTTATTTTGAACTGACAGCTTTGTCCACATAAAGAAAAAAAGCCCAGTGACTAAATATTGCTTTCCAGTTTTCACTGGGAGTTTGCAAACTAATAAGCTAGCCTAAATCAAATATGTTACTTACCTCTTCAGGAACCACTGCATCTCTCATGAAGGTGCATACTGATTAACTATCCTTTTACTTTATCAGCATCCTCATTTCCTTGTTCTATGAAAGCTTCTTTTCTGACTCATGTCCCTTGATAACAGACAAACTAGCCCTAAATGTATTTCTCTCTCTCTCATTACAGCTAAGATCCCAAGCAAGCAATGTCAAAGCTCTCAACAGGTCCAAAGAGTGTTTGTGGTTTAGTGTTAAGAGTAAGGACAAGGGAAGATGATAGTTTATATGCTTCTGTTCTAGTGTATATGATGTGTGTATTTGTTTGCGGTGTCTTGTTTACTGGTCCATTTGAGGAAATGGTTTTATCGTGTTCTAGAAATGAAGATTATAAGGGATGCAGTTAAGTGGTTGTTATATACTGAGAGCAGGCCATACTTCTATCACTAAAAGTTTTAAAAAAGTAATTTTAGTTAGTGCAACCGATGCTCAATTTGCAGTTTTATTTTCATTTGGGAACAGTTTAGTATTAAGGATTTTGTGTTTAGGATACAAGGTGCTTATAATTGCTAGACTACAGGAGTTGTTTATGTAACAATTTGCCATCATTGTCTTGGATATTATGTTGGGTAAACTCTGCGTAAACTCAGGGACTGGGTTTACAAACATATTTATCATACCAAAAAGAAAAGGTAGAATAATGCTCTTGCTAAACAGATTTGTGAATATCCAGGGCACGTTTTTAAGTTTCGTATTACTGAAAGTAGACCTTGGCCTTTAATGTTAAAAAAATGCAAGGTATAGTGGCAATTAATATTAAATGCCTGTACGTGGCCAGGGATGAATGAGCAGACCTAAATTAGCTGTTTGTTGAAGTTAAAAGCAATGAATAGATACCAAAAGCGATTGTACTTGCTACCCTTTATATATATATATATATATATATATATATATATATATATATATATACATATACACACACACACATATATATATATATATACATACACACACACACACACACACATATATATCTATACCTATATATATATATATATATATATATATATATATATATATACACATACGTGTGTGTGTGTGTGTGTGTGTGTCTGTGTGTGTGTGTGTGTGTGTGTGTGTGTATATATATATATATATATATATATATATATATATATATATATACGTGTGTGGGTGTATACATATAAAAACATAATAAATGTATTAATCCTTATACTCCAAAAGAGCAATATTTAAATACATGTCATGTAAATACTGTAAATAGTTGTTCAATTTTAAGTAGGTCATAATAGATGTATTTAACAAAACAAAATCCTCACCCAGATGGCCAACTCAGTAGATGCATGAAGAAACAATGATCAAATGCTACCAGCAAGTACCAAAGGAGTAAAATAAAGCACACCAATATATAAAAAAAAAATAATGTAATGGTTCAAGGCCAAAATAGACCTGTTTTGGCTCAGATAGTCATCAGTATATCAAATACAGGCAATAAATTGCATTTAAATATAACTAATTTATATAAAAACATAATATTTTCTGTAACAAAACACACATCCTCAATAAATGTTATTTTCCCCACCAGACTCAAAAAGAGCTACGAATCCTTAACTAAGTATGGATACAGATCTAATACCACCTTTAATTTATTTTTTATTAATAAACATAGCTAAGGGCTCTGTTATATAAACCCTAGCTGACACGATCTGCCTGAGATGTGGATTTTTGATGTCAGAATGAATTGTTAGCATCCCAAAAGTAACTGGCATAACTGGTAAGGCAGCATTCAAAAAATCATCTAGTTCAGGGGGTAATACTATGTTGATAAATTAAATCATCTAGTAAAACTTAATGCAAGCATATGCTGCATTGATCTTGCTAATAGATACTTTATTCTATTAAAATGTTTAACATGCTAATCAGAAGAGCCCATAATCACAATCCCAGTGCCATGATCAGGCTTCAACAGCTTAATGGTTTTTATCATTGCTGACTTTAAACAACATGGAACATTCATAACTGGATACATTATAAAATGTGTTTTTTTCTTTTATTCCTACATAGATCCTCAAGCTCTTGTTCTGTGTACATTCAAAAGATTGTAATAAAGGATGTAAAGGAGGATAGAAACAATGCATTGTCTTAAAATCAGACCTAAACTCACCAGTACATCCATTGAACAACAACTGCAAATTCAGTTTCCTAGTTAATAATCTTAGATCCATCGATAGTGGTGAAATTCCTGCATGCTCAGTTGGTATGAAAATAAATCCACTTTTAAATAAATCAAAATGCACTTGTTCAGCTGTAAAATCACTGAAGTTGTAAATGGTAAAATTACTGTCAGTAAAAAGACACAACCAGATAGTTAAAAAGAAGTTATCACATACTGCTATATATCCAATTTACATGAGTCTTCTTCCAGTGGAAGAGGGGGGGGTGAATAGTATTGCCCACTAAAAATGTTTTGTCTTGATATTTGTTTCTACTGGTCCACCTCTGTGACTTCCTGGGAAGGGATTGTTCTAAAACATCACTATTATTGTTATCTATGCCAGCTTCAGTGGACTAACTAATATGTTTAATGTTGTCATTCTGTTGTCATAATGTTGAGAAGTGCCTTGACTGAAACCGTTATTGCTCAGTTTTGGTGGAGCTGGATGGATACAGTTGGCTTCAAAATCCTTATTATCTCTTTTTGCTTCTTTTGGCTTCCATTCGCTTATTTATTTCTTAAGGATTCTACCTTAGAGAACGCTTTATTGTAGTGATTCTCATAGCAGAAACAAAATTAAATCTTTGATAATAAAATCATTTAAAATCTTTTTCTCATTCTGTGTATCATTAAAATGCCATTATTGTACCTGATTAAGACAGGCATGCACTCAAAAACATGTTCTGTCAAATAATTTCAGTAAATCCTGATATGGTTTGGAAGAAGCTTCAATCCCATTAGGGAATTTCCAAAGCCTTAACCCTTTGGGAAGTCTTTTAAACATCTTTTAAATGCTTTTAAAAAACTGTTATCAAGCCTCAAGTTGCTGGATTAAAGTCTTAGAAGTGGTATATTTACCTACATCACCAAACCTAGACAGAGAAAACAACCACAAATTAAAATCACTCATTGCATGGTTTACAGTAGGTAGATTAACCAAGCTCCTTATAGCAAGTGCTGTATCAAGAGGAATGCTTCTGCCTTGACTCTCCAATGCACCTCTATTATCTTGCTGTTTGCCAATTGTCACCAGTAGAAACTGTAGTGCCACTAACCTGTGGATGGTCAGCTACTTCAGTGGTGTCATTATAACAACCAAGTTGTTTGATATGCAGGGTCAAACTGCCAGACATGTCCTGTGAAGCTGGAGGCTGATCCATGATGAAGAACACCTAACCATAAAATCCAAGGAACAAACCAGATGCCAAGCAGTAATCCAAAATGAAACAGTAGACCCCAAATTCTTCACTAGAATAACATTTGTTGTGATAATTTACAGCACATTTAAGCACTTTTTTCTTTGTGAATGAAGAGTGGACTTTCTCAAACTTATACTTAAAGTATTCAGATTTAAATCTGTAAGTATTATGTGCCAACTTCAACAGACAGTAATAACACCAATTATATTTTAAAAAGCTTAAACAAGAGTGTACACATACAAGCATGAAAAATATTAATTCTTTTACTTCAAAATGACAGAATTGAAATAAATGACATTTAAAAAACTAGAAGTAGTTTTGTTTCAGTTTTAAAAAAGGGACAACAGATGCATTCTAAGTAATGCCAGGAAAGTTGTAGGTGCCATGGCGGCTCTTCTTTTCCTAGGTTGGCTTTCTAAGGGTCCACTTGTTCAGTTTTGTCAGCCTTTGCTAGAATAAAAAATGCAGTTTTTAAAAACATTCTCACAACACCTTGGATGTTTATACAACATATTTGTATGATGCTGCATTTTTCCAACATAATAAGCATCACACCGGATCAGATTCCAAAAGAGTTGCTCTCAGTGTAAGTCTGTCCTGATTCTGAAAGACTTGCTTTCAGTGTAACTGACTTACTTTGATGTAAGGCCTATATATAAACAGGCATACAAAGGGGGCCACATTCCAAATAACCTGATCTCAGTGTAAAATCATACTATCATAGTTTTTAACAAAGGTTGTCCTAACATCCAAAATATATCTACATTGACTGCATCTATCTCAGTTACTCATTTTGTTTCTTCCTGTCAGACTGTTAAATGGAGCCCTTTCTAGAGTCTATTTTTATGTTAATACCTCTCCAAAAATAACGTTTCATTCTACACATCAACTCTGGAAAGAATCTCACCCAGTTTTTCTTGACTATATTACTAATGGCACTTGCATCATTGAAAAATGTTAAAATGAAAATGCCATTCATTGAATTATGTGATACACCTTTTCTTTATTGTGTATTCATAGTCTAGCAAAATGGATTTGAAAATAATATTCCTACTTTCTAACACTGTAAATGCTGTTTTATCAAATTCAACCTTTGCTGTAACCTGTGTTGATCAACATATCTTTCAACTTATTTATTTAAATCATAAAAAGTCGATCCAACCATTTTCATCCCCCTTTCAGGCTAATAATGTCAGTGAGAGTTTCTATAACAGAGCTGTATTTATTAATAGGAAATTTAAAGAGGTATAGGACTTTTACCCTGACTTAGTTAAAGGTTCATGGCACCTTTTGAGTCTAGTGGGGGTTCTGTCACAGCAGATATAAAGAATATTTACACTGTTATTCCTCATAAAATGGGTATGAAGTGGTTTATTTAAGCTATTTTGCAATGTTCTGTTTTGGATTGACAGAACTGAATTATTATTGGATCTCTCGTGGGTATTATTTTAACAACTAACTACATTCTTATATTTACTAGTTAGATGTTAAAATTTGGAAAGATGTAGTCTGTTCACAATACCAGTCCACTATACCATTTATAGGACTTCTACCTTTTCAGCACTTATTTACACTGGACAAGTAGCCATCCTGTCCATCATAAGCATGGACTGATTAAAGGGCAGATAATTCAATTATCAAGAATCATCTTTGATGATCAGCTTTTTATAACTGAAATAAATAAGTTGAAAGACATGGTGATTAACAAAGTTTACAACAGTGGTTTAATTGATAAAACAGCTTTTATAGTGTTAGAAGGTAGGAAGACTATTTACAAACCTATTTTGCTAGACTCTGAATATGCAATAGATAAAAGGGTGTCTCGCAGTAATTCCATGAGAGGTGTATTCATTTTGACATTTTCCAGTGATGCACGTGCCATTAGTAATATAGCCAGGAAAACTTGGTGAGGTTCTTTCCAGAGTAAATTCTTACGACTTTTTGAACACAGTCAAAGTTAGTTTTTAGGACTACTGCCTAAGCCTCAGTCAGTTGCACTGTTAAACAAGTATGTTTAATTCATTTTGTGGATGAAAAAAAGCTATGACATCATGAGATCACATTTGTTAGCTCTTTCTGTCACATTCTGTTTTTTTATGGGGGGGGGCAAATTCTTTATGGCATACTAGCTATGTATAATCTGTCTCTTCTTAAAGCACTGTTTGATCAATTGGTATTAGAATCGCACACAAGTCTTTTGGAAAATGTTAACTTAGCAAGCACTCATCTGCTTGAAGAACTTCACAGTAACTTTTGATAAAGCAGTGCTGAGAACAAACTGTGGAAATACAGTAATGAATGAACAAGAAGAGGCTTAAAAACCCCGAAAGAAAATGGCACTGAGTCTTAGGATTGCCTCTAAGATTAGTAAAATTTTAAATAAACAAAATAAAATTACCACCCAGTTGTATTGTGTCTCAGCAAAACTGTAACATAATGAATGCAGTTCCATTGCATGCAGAAGAGATGTATATCAAATACTGAAGAAGAGACCTGACAGGATTACCTTTGTGATATGCATTTGGGCGGATGGATGAGTCAGACAGGATTTAGGTGAATGTTTGAAGAAAAGTCTGCATCAAGATAAGCGGTATATACTTAACATAGTGCCTTTCCTGAAAAAAAACTGTTAATTATCACCGTAACTGACAGAAACATGCACTGCATTTACTGTATTACTCCGCAGAAAACGTGTTGGTCCAATATTTCAAAAGGCAAATCAAAATGTCAGCCTAGTTAAACTAAATAGTAAGATGACTGAAAGTTGATTTGATGACAGGTAGAAGATGGCTCCAATGGGCAGGTTGAAATAAGAGGAAAGACAGATCTGACAGGAAATGTCATAGGAATCTGTGTGCACTTCACCGTTCTACATAGTTTTGACAAGTAGTGAGTACAAAGGAAACTTTGTTCACATATAGTAACCTATATTGTTATTTTCATTAAGCCATCTGCAGAAAAACAAAGTGACACTAATCTAAGAAATCTCTTGAATTACTAAAATGCTTCATTTCTCTTCAAATGGTCAAATATCTTTCTCACCTTACCCTATAAATGACTGTAAATATGCAAAAGGACATAAAATATCATTGTATGCTCTAACTAGGGGGACTTGGTTGGGTCAGTAGATAATATTTATCCACCAGTTAGAATCTGAAATTTTGTAGTGTAATTCTATATTAGTGGATATCCATACTCCTTGCCAATGTATACTACAGTATAATAAACTGGATATTTAAGTGGAGTAATATACTTAACCAACAGATTTATTTTTACAGCTTGAACAGTTTGGATTTCATTCCCAACTATTCTCTTTAGTCCTACATTCACTCACCAAAAATATAATAAAATGATGCAGTGTTGTCACTTTCTGAGCCAAGATATGAACTGATATTACTGTTATTGCCCTGGAATGAACGCATCATTGATAACTATCAGACATGCCAGATGTTACCCTGGGTATTGAGCACACTAGAAGTGTGAAATGGTGCTTGTCCACTTCACAAAAATGGTGATCATAAGTTCTTCACATGATGATTGGAGGCTGGTCCTTTTCACAATGTCGGGTATATGTTTGTGCAGCACAACAAGGAGACGCATTTGGTGGCCAGATGCAGGCCTGAAGCATCTCGGTGTACTTCCAATCTCCAGTTGGCCCTCAGAATCCTTCAGGTAATGATTCTATGCTCAACTAGTGAGGACATGAGCACAAAGTGGGTTTTCATCTTGCTGAAGGACTTTATTTGCGGAAGATGGAAAACTGAACTTTTGTCTTGCTGAAGGACTTTGAGGAAAAAGTGCACCCTCTTGTCCCATACTGCAAAGGTTTCTCCCAAGATTCTTATAGTCCTTTCACTGATTGGTTGGCTAGAGCCCCTATTCAATCAGCCTGATGTTGGTGATAGGTCTTAGACACTTCTGCTTGTCCTCAGTGGTCAGTCCTCAGGTTTACATGAGCCAACAGGTACAACTGTCCCACTTTTATATGGCACGGTCTAATCTTCACGATAGTGACAGCAGAATCCAGAAGCTGTCATGTCATAATTCAGTTCTCTTCAGAAAATTGTTGATTTTTAAGAGCTGTATAATTTCAACCATGGAAAAGAATGAAGAAGAAATGAACTTAAAAATTTTTAAGGAATATTTGTTGATTTATGTACCTTTTTGTTTGTTTTATTATTATGTTTGCTTGTTGACTTAGATAATCCTGCTAAGTAAGTATCACTTTTTAGTGGAGTCCAAGGGAAAAAAAAGACTCACCTACATAACGTAAATACATAATGAAGGAATAACAAAAATATATGCAAAAAATACAGGGTTTATGATCTAGAACAAATTATGAATAACATGCATGTAGGCATTTTAAGTAGGAGAGACTCAATTTTGGGATATAAGTGAGATTCAAGATAACAAAAGTAGAAATTAAGGAGCAATAACCATTAGGGTGGATGATGTGAGAGGAGGAGGAGCAGAGAAAACTGATAGTAAAAGAGACTGAGTAGACAATTACAGGAGAAGAATGGATTTAAAAGTTAGAAGTACATGCAAAGCACAAACAGGAAGATGTTAACATGTTTGAAAGAAGTATTTCTAAAGGGGAAATTTAAATTGGTAGTATTTATTTTTTATTTATTTTAACATTTGTTTACTGGGAATGTCCGACTTGGAATGAGCCAATTTTCATTGGAGGCCCGGGGAAAAATGCTCCAGATGCATGCCTTTGTAATGTGGGAGGGAACTGGAGTACCCAGAGGAAACCCACATGAATGCAGAGAGGACATGCTGACTCCACACAGAAGGCACCCTAGCCAATAATTGAACTGTTGAACCTCTTGTTTTGAGGCGACAATGCTAACCACTGCACCATCCAAGTTAGAGGTTCAGGACTTCTCAGTATATGATCATTGTTTTTTGAAGTAAATGATCTTTTATTTACTAGATTTTGTTTTAAGTTCTGCTGAAAGTGTTTGGAGTTCGGTTCACTCCAAGTTCTGGAGTGGATGAAGTTCTACAGTTTTGTTACACAAAAGCTTGTAATGTGTCTCCATGATGATTATTTGATTTAATATCTACTTGCTTTAGATGCTGGGATTTTAGTTGTCTACTATGTTGATATTTTTCAAATATGTCAGTAAATAGCAGAGCATTTGTTTGGGTTGAAAGTGAGATTGTCTACAGATTTAAGTTGGCCATAATGTAATATATATCTGAGCTCCATACATTGTGTTTGCTGGAGAGCTGTATACTGATAAATTTTTTTATGTCAGTTTGCAGAAAATTTTACAGTTCTCTTGTAGCATCATTCAACTCTCTGTAGTAACCTCTTTTGCATGTTTGTTAAATTATAAATTGCATATCGCAGTCACTGGAGAGAGTGGGTTGCCATCGGCTCTGCTTTTGTGTGATACTTGGCTGAGTTTTGCATAGCATACCTAAGATTTTGGTAAAGCAGCAGCTGCATAGCTAATGTCATAGTTATATTCAAGGTGGTCATCCATGACTACTCCTAGCATTTCCATTTGGTTAACCTGTTACACTGTTATTATTAGTTGAGGTTATGACTATTCTAAATGAATGATTATAGACCAGGAGTGTTTGAGTAGAAAAACATTAGTTTAACTTTCTTGACATTCATTAACAGTTGTGTTTGAAAATCATCTTTGTGTTTTGTTAAAGGCAATTTTATGTTGCGCTTAAAGCTTTGCAGGGGAACTGGTTAAACATATTAATGTATGATTCATAAGCATATTGGATAATGCTTCCATTTTCAACTGAATGATGCATATTGTTGGTGAATTATGTTGAATAACAGACTGCTCAGAACAGAACCCTGAGTGAGGTACTCCAGTTACAATGGAATTAAATGTCGAATGAGTCATTCTGTGTTGTAGAGTGGGATCTGTCAGTGAGGTAGCTGTTGAACCAGTTAAGTATTTACTAATGTTCTGGAAGTGTTTGGAGGATGATAATCGTATCATCCTTTTTGAAAAGCTGTCAGTGCTGTGGAAAAAGAAGGGAATCTTCGTTTACCCAGCAGCATTAAAATGAGGTAAACTATTGGGTAATGAAATTCAAAAAGATGTGGAAATCTTGAAAAAGCAGTTTATAGACAGAAACACTGAAACTGATAACTGTGTATGTTAATTATTAAGCAGAACATTAGGTAGAATAACAAATGGCTGATTTTTGGAATAGAACTAGAAAGCAGAAAACATGAGCCTGTAAGATATATAAACAACTAAAACATGATGAACTTTTGCCTTTCATTTAAAAAAAGTGTAAGGACCAACACTTTCTAATGTGTTACATTTGGAAAAGTAATTTAATAGTAGAATTGAAAATCCTCATGTTAGAGGAAAGCTATAAGGAAATAGTACTCATTCATGTTATACTACTGCTGCTGTATTCTTACAAACTAAAGAATAGTTACTAAATTAACTGGGAAATAAAAGAATAATAGGGACAAATCTTGCATCAAAGTTGATGTTCTTCATGTTTTACTGTTGCAGTCATTACATTTGGGTAATTTGCTGGCAGGTTGCCCTCGGTCGGCCTGAAAAACAAAGTCTTGGGTTCTGCGTCGGTTGCTGTCTCCTCTTCCATGACGTCAGGTCGTCAGAGGTATAAAACATGCAGCCAACATCATTTTATTCAGTCTTTCTTGCCACACGGTGCCGGAAGCAGTTTGCAAGTGCCAGTTGGCCGACTCCTGAAATTTTAGCATTCGAGTTTTAGAACCAAAGTCTTCAACTTAAGATAAGTACCCCGTTGGGGAAACTTTTTCTTGTTCCTTACCGATGTCAGTAAAAGTTAATAATTGCATTACTTGTGTGAAGCAAATACCTCATAAGGATTTTCATTTGTACTGTATTCCTTGCCTAGGCCCAGATCATAATGTACCTTGCTGTCGGTTTTGTGCTAGATTTAACCAATGCACTATTAAGCGTCGGTATATTTTTGCCTCAAAATATTTTGGATCCAGATTTAATTACCCTGAAATGTCGTCCATTAGCAATCCAACTACTGGAGTTCACAAAAAACAAAGAAAAAGACAGAGACAGACCATCAAGGTCCAAAACCAATGACGAAGCTTCTCCTAAGCCAGTCGCCACTTCGCCGGTACTCAGTGAGGTGCTTTCACAGCCCCTGATACCTGCTACTTTTGAGTCGCAGGCCTCTACCGTAACCCATGCAGAGTCCAGTATGCTGCAAGATTCTCAGAGTATTGAACCCGTGGATGTATCTCCCTTGGATGGGTCTGGAGTCACTGAGCAGGCACCGGCTTCTGAGGGTATTTTCAGGCCTCAACATTTTTATATAAAACCGACGCCAGGTGCAAAAACAAGATCAAAAACATCTTCTAAGTCTAAAAAAACAATGCATGAGCCACGTGCTCAGGCCCCTATGCCTAAAAACAGATGATCAAAATGGCTGAGGACTTAATTACCTTGATCAGGGGTTCCCAACCCCCCCCCCCCCCCGCTAAGAGGCCTAGGCAAGACACTGATTATGAATCTTCAGATCAGGTTTCCATTTTTTCTGATTCCTCTTCTGATCAGGAATTTTCTATTCCACCCTTTGTGGATTCAGATGCAGAAGAATCCATCCCACCAGCATCTCCTTCTGAGGATTATTCTTTTGAAGAAACCTTGCATACTTTAAGGGAACATTTTAATTGGAAGAGTCAGGATTTCTCTGAATCGAAAAAGAGGCTTAGGGATTTCCTTCTTCTTCCTCAGCCTAGGCCTTTAGCAATACCTCCTGTATTAGACATTGTTGATGATGTGTTTTCGGAATCAAACATGGCTCCTGATTGCCTACCTCCGGCTCCTAGTAAGCCAGACCAATATTACAGGGTTCCTGACTCCCACAAATTTCTAAACCAAAAATGATCCTGATTGCTCTGGACTGGCCTTGCCAGCACTGGTACCCAATTCTAAGGAATATGTCTCAACTCCCTCCTTGGTACTTGCCTCAAATACCTCATCTACTGTCTCAACAGAACAATCAAATTCTGCACATTTAGCTCCAAACTCTGAAGCTTGCAGCATGGCTGATCATTTAGTTATTCAAACAACACCTCTCAGTAAATCTGTGATGGATGTCATTTTGGAAGCCAGAAGGCCTAGTACTAGAAAATCTTATGCTGATAAATGGAAAAGATTCTATGCTTGGAACCAAGGACAAAGAATGGGCACAGCAAAACCAAATATCTCTCAGATTTTACAGTACTTGACTGAGATGCTTGACAAGGGCCTATCTTCTTCTTCAATAAAAATCCATGCCTCTGCCATCTCGGCTCATTACAACACGGAGCCACCCCTCTTTTCTCATCCTCTGCTAAAACAGTATCTTAGAGGGGCCAGAAATTTAAGGCCTCCCAGAAGCTCACCAACTCCTGCATGGGACCTCAATGTTGTGATGGAAAAACTCACCCTGCCTCCTTTTGAACCAGCAGGGACTGCGGATATAAAATTTTTATCTTGGAAAACAGCTTTCCTCTTGGCAATCACTTCAGCAAGAAGGTTTCAGAACTAGAGGCTCTCATGGCTGTGGAGCCTTTTATTACATTTTACCTGGACAGGGTGTCCCTCAGGACCAATCCTTCCTTTACTCCTAAGGTGGTATCCAGTGTGGCTCTTAACCAAACAATTCACCTGCCAACATTTTACCCAAATCCGCAGAACAAGGGGGAGCGGATTCTGCATCCATTGGACGTACACAGACAACTAAGATTCTACTTAAACAGGACCAGATCTCTAAGAAAGTCTGAGCAACTACTGGTGGCATTTGCTTCAGGATCAGAGGGGAAAGCTATATCAAAGCAGACTATTTCTAAGTGGATAAGCTACTGCATTTGTTTCTGCTATTTTCACCATGGTAAACCTGTGCCCAAGGGAAACAGGTCACATTCCACCAGGGCTGCCTCTACCTCAGCAGCCTTTCTCAGAGGAGTTCCAACCAAAGACATTCTAGAAGCCGCATTTGTGCTGTCAACCAATCATGATGTAATTGCTTTGTGATATAGTTTGGAATAAAAGTAATGATAGTTTTGAGGCCCTCCTCTACCCATGCAAATGAAACTCTACGGCTAGAAACACATTACAGAAGTCATAAAGTATGATCATTTATCTCTTCTACCATGTTCTTGAGGATTTCTAGAATATTTTCATGATACCCTCTAGCACATTGAAAAGGCAGCTTATGTCATATCACAAAATAGTGCTTTAATGGTGCAGGAAAACCATATCAACAACTGCAACACTCTTTTGCCCAGCTGTGCTGTTTGGCTATCTTGACATCCGTCTTTGCAAGTTGTAGGGCTTTCTTTTCATTTTTATTGCATAAAATGCTACT